>NC_082382.1:4070759-4080327 GCF_031168955.1 Gadus macrocephalus | reverse complement strand
TTCCTCCTTCTCTCTCTCTCTCTCTTTGTGCTGTCCGGCTGTCTCCACCTTTGACGGTCTCTCTTTTTCCTTCTCTCTATCTCTCTAACTCCCTCTTATTCAATCCTTTTCTTAACAGAATGCACTCAATCTCTCTCTCCACACACAGACACACACACTCACACACACACACACACACACACACACACACACCACACACACACACAATCAATTCACGCACATGCCTTGGCTCAAAGAAGTGCTTCTCTTATGATTCCCCAATAATCTGACATGCCTTACCATATCCCGGCTGGGTTATTTTGGATCGTTCCTTCCAGGAACTAAAGGTTTCATTTCGGGAAAGTAAAACCAATAGTCTCTCTCTCTCTCTCTCTCTCTCTCTCTCTCTCTCTCTCTCTCTCTCTCTCTCTCCTCTCTCTCTCTCTCTCTCTTCTCTCTCTCTCTCACTCTCTCACTCTCTCTCTCCCTCTCTCTCTCTCTCTCTCTCTCTCTCTCTCTTCTCCTCTCTCTCTCTCTCTCTCTCTCCCCCCTTCTCTCTCTCTCTCTCATCTCTCTACATCTCTCTCTGTCTGAGGATCTGAGGGTGAAGGCATTCACCGAACATCAGGTCCATGTGATTCTCATGCATGTTCCGGCCTGTGGTTATCTTAGATATTGGCTAGAAACTATGGGTTTGGGGGTCGTCTAGGCAGTGATGGGATCGCCCAAACATCCCCACAGCAGCTCTTGAGAGTCTGAACCATCACCCACCCCCCTCGGGCTGCTCCCACATCTATGCGGGCCCAGGACACACGCAGAGCCAAGCCGGGTGCAGGCAGACCACCTGGGTTATGACAGCACAAAAAAATAACCCTGATCTGCCCTCCTCCCACTGGGCAGAGTGAGGAGGAGAGAGAGAGGGGTGGGAGAGAGAGGGAGAGTAGGGGGGGGAGAGAGAGAGAGAGAGAGAGAGAGAAAGAGAGAGAGAGAGAGAGAGAGGTAGGGGGAGGGGGGTAGGGCAGTGGCCCCCTGCCTCCAGCTCCTCCTACACCACTGTGCCACAAAAGTACGACAGTGTGCAGAAAGCTCCCGGAGCACCTATCTCCCAAGAGGATCCCGACGTTTGTTTGGAGTCTGCTGACATCGGGAAAATAATGCCCAGCAGAATTTCCAAATCCAGACACATGTTACCTATGTAGGGAGACGCGAGAGGAGAGAGGGGAAGGTGTTTTACACACAAAGTGAATTGGCGTTCAGTGTCTGGGTCTTGGTGCTGGGTCTTAATGTGACTCTGTTTTGGAGGTTGTAACTGGATTTTCTCCCGGGGAAAGTGTTGAATCTGATTTGATCCATGGTGATTTGAGACGTTGGAAAGTGACAGGCTATTCATCGGTGTGGTCACCAATCACAGGCTTTGTAGAAGGGTGGGGGGAAACAAAACATAATTTGGTGGAAATGATAATCATGCAATCTGGATGTCATCGCAATGCTTCTCCGCCTCAGAGGAAGTTACATTTGAGTGTAAATGGTTTTGTTTTATGATTTTTATTCTGCCATACATTGCTCCTAGAGATTATTGAAATGAGAGCAGAGATGTACAACGAGCGAGAAAGGCTAAAAAGTCAATTTTCATCTCTTGTAGCTCCAAGGCGAGTTTCCCAGAATGCATCTCTGACAATATCCTATTATTTCTAGAAAAGTGTAGATGAGTGTGATAAATTCAGATGTGAAGCAACGAGGTAGCACAAGCTCATTCGAATTCATGAAGCCAAGGTCAGAGCCAAAGAACTTTATGTAATCACAAATCTTAAGCGTCTGTTTGATTGGGAGAGAGAGAGAGAGAGAGAGAGAGAGAGAGAGAGAGAGAGAGAGAGAGAGAGAGAGAGAGAGAGAGAGAGAGAGAGAGAGAGAGAGGGGTCCTGAGCAGGTCAACATCTTTAGGCTAGCCAGGAAACACGTGTTACTGATGATGTATTAATTATCACTATGTGAACATTTACATTCAGTCAAATAGCAGACTCTTTCCTCTGCGTTAAGTGAGGCAGAGAATAATAAAAGCATACAATCAAAATCGGAGTAGCTACAAGAGGAACCGCCACACAACAAAGTGATTATTGGACTATATATATATTTATACTCCTCGCCAGCTATGGCTATCAAGGTCTGGCTAGTTATTTAATGGAACAGTGACTTTCTAAACCAGAGCTGATGGTTGCTCGGCCATTTGTATGAACTCGGAGCCTTCCACTGACATAAGAGTGTGTTGTGTTTCCACACGCAGGGCTGTTTGTGTGCAGCAAACATTAGGGCTGCGGGGGTCATCCTGACTTCTGAGGATGGATCGACCCGATGGTGCAACCTGGGGAATTGATAACCGGAGAGTTTCCCTGGCCATATTTCATGTCTACCAACTCTCTGCTCCTTCTGTTTGTGGCGTGGTGGAGGGAGGGAGGGGGGTGGGGGGGTTCCTAATAGGAGTCTATAAAGTAATATCAGGGGTGTGTGTGAGGGGGGAGGGGGAGGGGGATGATGGGAGCACATGGAAGAGGCCCCAGATGCTGCTGTCAGGGCTGTTCCCTATCTGCTGCCGAGCTACCATCTGACAGCCCGAGAGCCACAATGTTATCAATCACACGCTATCGCCCGTATTCCCAGACGCCTGCATGGCAGGGGGCGCCTGCACAGGCACACTCAGCCAAACCCCCCCATCACCCCCCTCCAAAGATACACACACAGACACAGACACACACACACACACGATGCACACACAACGCCCGGTCCCATGCGGGGGGCCTGTGCTGTTGTTACCTGAGTCAGCGTGGGGAGAGCGGTGCAGATGGACCATCTCAGGACGCAAAAGAGAAACGCCAACGGTGCTACGTAGCGCTGACACGACGCACGCCGCGTCAGGGTAATGCACCGGCGCTCCGCAGCACCCCGCCACATGCTCATTGGTGGACTTTGATTCAATCGTTTGTTTTGAGGTTTCAATATAGGCTGTTTTCTGTCACCATGGAATTGGAACTCACACAGACTGTAAAAATTGCACCTCAGAGGAGATAGCAATTACACCATCTACCCCCTCTGAACCTGGACCCGTGCAATTAACACTCCTATTCCAGAAAGGTTATCGCTGTCATGCGCCCACAGATTCATGTGCACATGTACGTGCACACACATGTGTCAACGCACACACACACACATACAGAAACAAATGAACGTTCAAGCAGGCACACACAACCATCACCAATCAACCTGCACATATTTTCCCATACACATGAGATATACACAGCCACCGAGAGCCACACACACGCATACACACACACATGGACACACACGCACACTCACATGCACACACACGCATACCTGCAGGGACCCTGGCATGAAGAGCATGGCTGTTACGTCGAACTCATTGTGCGGTTGATAGCGTAATAAGAGAATGGAAGGGGCTGGTGAATGGGGTGTTTGTCCTGCTGAGGTTTTTAGACCACAGCATTAAAATCTGAAATGCCACCAGCCAATGAGCACCGCCGTAGGGGACATGGACAGACACACACACGAACATGCAGACACACACACCTGACCTCCTCCGCTATCGCCCAGACCCCCGCTGACAACCTCTGCACTTCCATCCAGCTACTAACTTCTTCATTTCCAGTTATTTCTCACAGTTACCCTCTCACCGTCCTCCTCCCCAATGTGCCTCCCCTCTCTTCCTTCCACCAGCGTCTCTCTCTCTCTCGTGTTCCTGTCTCCCTCACTCTACAATTTCACTATGTCTTTCTTTGTCTTGCTCTATCATTTCTTTACATCTCCCTCATATCTGTCCCTCTTTACTCTCTGCCATATATGTCACTCTCTCTTTCCTTAACACTCTCCTTCGCTGTCTCTCTCTCTATTATCCGTCTCTCTCTCTCTCGCTCTCTCTCTCTCTCTCTCTCTCTCTCGCTCTCTCTCTCTCACTCTCTCGCTCTTTCTCTCTCTACTCGTTCTCTCTCTCTACTCGTTCTCTCTCTCACTTCAACTCTCTCCATCTCTCTCTCTCTCTCTCTCTCTCTCTCTCTCTCTCTCTCTCTCTCTCTCTCTCTCTCTCTCTCTCTCTCTCTCTCCTTGCAATACACTTCTGCTCCTCCTTCTCCTCCTCCTACATGGACTGAAAGGAATCTTCCATCGAACAAGCTAATCTGAAATTAAATCTGTCAAAGAAGACTGTATTCCTGGCTCTCATCTCCTTCTCTTCTGTCGGACATGTTGAGTATTATCTGTGTTTTTCGCGACTGCTCTGATTTATTTGCTCCCCGTCATTCGCCCACGTTGTCGCGGCCCCTCTGAGACGATAACAGAACAAACGATGATGCACCAAAACAATCAGGAATTCATTTATGCACTTGATAAATAGTCGAATCCCTGGGGTCATGTTTGCCTCAACAATAACACTGCTTTAATTGTCTGCCTGCTAATTTACAGCAACAGCCATGCTAGATCATGAATGAGACAACACTTAAGGTTGAATATATGGCTAATAGTTTGTACCTATTATACACTTCTACTCTGCACAAGTTCTCACTTTTTTATTAGTCATTTGTTCATCATTCATTATTATTTTTGTCTATCTTTGTAACGATATCATGGATGTCTTTCTTGCCGTTCCGTCCTTGTCATCTTGATTAAATTATTCTTTATTTGCAGTCGATCTGTGTTCAGATCAGGTCGCTTGTTGCCCATATCGTGAGTCACCATTTTGTGGTGGAGGCTGAATCTTTCTTTTACTAATTTCATTCCCTATAAAGTGTACTACTTAAACCCATTTTAGAACATAAGATAAGAGTTAAACTGCTGCAGCATCATTTCCACCCTATATCCCGTGATATATCTTTAATCGTCAAAAGCAACACACTTTTATCATAGCCTTGTTAGATTTACCTTTCTTACCTTTTTGTTAAACCTACTTAATGAGTTGAAGTTATCATTCTTTTTGAAGTTGTTGCACTACCTCTGACCCTCTACTCTATGGCAACGTTGTGAGTTGTCTCATAAACCAAGCCCAGACATTTCATCTATATTCTGGTCGAATTATGGGTAATAATGCTGTGTAAATGAATGAATATGTTCTGGCAACTTACCTATAAACCTGTTGCTTTATCCTCAACATAAATGCAGAACGACTCGTGTTAAAAACAAAGAGTGCTTCCGGATAAAAGAGCCAGTAGGTTCAGAATAGCTGCAGAATGTGGATTCTTATACTTACACTCGGACACACAGCGCCTGTGATGAGAACAGCCGACTGGGGACCATATCTTCAATAGTTTCAAGACATTGAAACTACCAGGATGCCTCCTCAGGACATCTCAACGGTCATGACCTTTACCCATGTCCATGAATGCATCCTCATTTGAATTACCAAATGATAGGAGAAGAAGGAGTGTTCGAGTCAAATCTTTGCCTGTTCATCCATGCAAAGGACCAGGCGTAAACGCTAACGTTTCTTTCCCCCTGCCAAGTGCGACACACTTAATCCATTGGGGGGATTATTTTAATACATAAAGAAATTATAAACTGGCCCCTCTAGTTATTTGTAGTTACCCTAGCGATATGTTCCCAGTGACCAATCTCAAGGAACCAGACTCATGTGTCCATTTTTTTTATTATTTTATTGATATTATATAGAAATATAATATAATATATTATATTTCTATTATTATATTATTATTATATTATTATATACAATTATTTGTAGGGATGGGTATCCTTAGGATTCAGTTTATACCACTTCTATTGTTGACAATGCTTATTGGTTTGGTACTTTATCGATACTTAGTTCATTTAAAATAATTTGCAGGAAAAAATACACAATAAAAACTGAAACTGATTGCGAACAGAATGAAACGTATTCTACTGTTTAATTAGCTGCAACAGCAGCAACATTGAAATTACGTTAAGATGTCAAACTAACTCAGGGAAGGGGAATTGGGGCATGCTTTATAACACATTGCCAAGCCAAAACAGAATATCACTCGGTGGACGCCAGCCCCTCATGCTGCCCATGCGCTCTAGCCTCAGACCATGGAGCCAAACTACCACGGATGAACCGGGTAAAACCGACTCAAGCGCCTCAAGAAGTGGATTTCAATGTTTTTGTTCGCGAGTATTAACAAAGTATCAGTGTGTTACTCACGGGACACCAGTCTGAGTATGATGGGTGTTTTAAAATACAATTTGACATTAGAAATGTATGAAGAAGAAGGATAAGGCTTGAACAGCCATAAAAAGTATTCCATCCCTTTTTATGTATGTAGCTACAATGGCTAGGCTGAAATAGCTTCAAATGTATCACATTTATAAAGTGCTTAGTTCTCGAGTGTTTTGCCGGGTTGCTAGTTTTACCTCCCTTGCTAGCAAAGATTTGATTGCACTTGTGGCAGCGGGAATTGTCCTCATCGAGCGGGGTAAAATGTAGCTTTAGCACGCTCCTTCTCACTTTGTGGTGTGTGGGTGTGTGTCTGCATCTGTACACTGTGTGTGTAAGGTAAACCACGCCCCCACAACGAAAGATACAGAGCCAGCGGTCAGCTCTGTTTGCGGCAGCAAATTACTGTCTATATAAAATGTAAACCTGCACATTTCCCTAGCGCCGATAACAATAACAAAAACGTCAAACTCAACTATTGTATTTCATAATTTAACACCAGCATCCATTTAGGATCCATTTAGTATCACATTTTTATGTGATAATGTACAAAATCTAATTTACGCTTACATTTCTACAGAAATATTGCCTTGTCTTTACATTAATCAAAAGAAAAATATTCAACTCCAAGTCAGTCATGTTGAAATTGTGGTGGCTTTGTGGCCTGTGTTACAAAACTTGACATGATCTATTTGCTTTGACATGGCCGCGTGCTATGCCAGCCAGAAGTCCACAAGTTGCTTTTTAACAATGCGTTTATCTTTGTTCCAGCTGCAGCTACAGATATCATCTCCCGGGGGTTCCTGGATAGATACTGGCTGCAGTTTGTAAAGATGAGGGAAAGAGGGTGAAATAAGGCAGGCTAGCATGCTGTGCATAGAGGTGCAAGGGTATCTTCAGTGCCCCGAAGATTTTATCATGAAGCCAGATCGCAGCATGGTGGATAGTTCCATCGTGTTCTTTCTCCAACCTGGTTCTGAGACAAAGTCTCTAGTAAATTTACTTCAACTCTGGGTTGTGCTAATTACATCCTCAAAACACACGGACGGGCTGAACTCTTACTTACTTTTCTTCGAGTCTGAAATCTCCACCGCCGCAGTACAATAAATGAAAGCCATTTACCAGAGTTCCTTTCAAAGCAAAAAAGCTGCTGTTATTTTAAAGTGAGAATGAATCATTTACAAAAGACTGTGAAAAAAAGATCGATCCCAGTCCTGCATTCTAGCTCTGCACTTTCACTGCATATCTCTGATATGCACACATTATGCAGGCCCTTACACGCACATACACACAAACACACACATACATACACAAACACACACACACACACACACACACACACACACACACACACACACACACACACACACACACACACACACACACACACGGGAAAGTAGTTGCAATCAAAATGGCTCCTCGGTCAGCAGCCAGTGTGTGTGTGTGTGTGTGTGTGTGTGTGTGTGTGTGTGTGTGTGTGTGTGTGTGTGTGTGTGTGTGTGTGTGTGTGTGTGTGTGTGTGTGTGTGTGTGTGTATGTGTGTGTGTGTGTGTGTGTGTGTGTGTGTGTGTGTGTGTGTTTCAGAGGGGAGTGGAGCTGGCCTTGGTGCTGAACGATGTCTGCTCAGGCTTCTCACTCTTTCTTCTTCTCCTGGCCACAATTAGCCTGACTATAACATGGTGAGGCTATTCGAGCCATCCAGAACTGAGGAGGATCACAGAGCGGCAGGATCACAGTTTACTTCTTACGAATGGGGCTTCTTTAGGACTAACTGTGCAATCACGTTGTTAAAAAGGTGCCATATAAATAAAGTTATTATCATCATTATTAGTTACAAATACAATTATAGCTAAATAAAGTTGGTATTATTATTAGTTACAAATACAATTATCAATCAATAAAGTTGTTTTATTATTAGTCTCAAATATAATTATAAATAGATAAAGTTGTTATTATTATTAGTTACAAATATAATTATAAATAAATAAAGTTGTTATTATTATTAGTAATAAATACAATTATAAATAAATAAAGATATGATTGTTATTAGTTATAAATACAATTATAAATAAATAAAGTTATTCTTATCGTTTGTATTATTATTCTACTATATATGTTCATCAGTTATTTTTGGATTGGCTGTGTCTCTTCTATGCCAACGTTTCAGCTGGCCGTATTGTGTGTGTAGCTTCCCTGATCTGATCTGTGAGACTGTATGGTGTCTGAGAAGGGTCACCATGCTGCACCACCACATTCACTCTGCTAGAACCCTGGTGGGACCCCTGGTTGGACCCCGCCCGTACCTACAGATACCTGATGTAATTGATTACATTCAATTACATTTGATTACAGGCCTAAAAAGTGGAGCGCATGTAACGATGTGATGTCATAGGTGTGTGTGTTTGGGGGTGTGTGCATGTGTGTGTGTCCGCGACTCTGTTTATATCAATGCCTTCACACACTAAGTGAGCCCGGCACGTTCGATACGGAGAGATGAGCGATATCACGGCTGGACGGCAGAAGCAGATGTGCAATCTACAGCCAATGAATGTCTCTCTAGCGCTAACTCAAACAAACACTTTTCCCCCCGTTCTCTGGTGTACACACACACACACACACACAGACAGACAGACAGACAGACAGACAGACAGACAGACAGACAGACAGACAGACAGACAGACAGACAGACAGACAGACAGACAGACAGACAGACAGACAGACAGACAGACAGACAGACAGACAGACACACACTCACTCACTCACACAAACAGACACACACACAAACACACACACACACACACACACACACACACACACACACACACACACGCACACACACTCAGACGCATGCACACAGAGACACACACTCACACACATTTACACAGACACACACTCACAGAGACACACACGCACACTCACACGCAGACACGCCTTCTTAGAAACACAACAGTCTACTCTCTCGGCGTCCGCTAGCTAAGCTACGGCACGTTCAGCATTTCCGTCGCGCCCTCTCTATCTTCTTTTCCTCCTGGTATTCCTTCTCTTGGAGCCCCCACAGCCCAAACAGTCGTTACATCCTCCCCCCCTCCTCTCATGACGATGTGGACGGTGGAAGTGTATAAAGAATTCTGGTTGATAGTTTCCCAGAGAGAAGGAGAGCGTACAGGAGGAGGAGAGGAGCCCAGCGCTCGCAGAGGGGGTAATGAGCGGCGGACGGGGGCCGCTACACCCTTCTAATTAGCCGGGGTCTCCGCCAGTTCAAGGACACTTTCAATTTAGCTGATAAGGATGGGAGGACAAGGTGGGAGGGGGGGGGGGAGCAGGAGGGAGGGCTGAGGGGGGGCTGAGCCGGTCAGCGGACGAGGTGGCGAGACGGTTCCACATTTTAATTACTGTAGTTGA
>NC_082382.1:4053259-4065759 GCF_031168955.1 Gadus macrocephalus | reverse complement strand
ACACCATCGCTGCTGACGAGAGCTTCACCGGGGCTGACCTCGGGGTCCGCCGGCTCAAACTCAACACCGAGGTACCCCGCTAATCTAACACTCATTCGTGAAACACTTAGGGATCACCCTAACGTCTTAACATGCACTCATTCATAAAATGTGAAGTCAGAAGGAGATCGCTTTGGGAGCTGTAGTCTGTCATCGATGAGATGACACGTTTGCTTCTTTACTTTGAATTGTTGTTCCAATTATTTGCATCATTAGCATAATCTAGGTTTTCAGATTTTCTATGAAATGTGGCGTGCAAGCAACGAAAGAGATGCCATACCAAACCTATTGGGAAATAATTTTCTCAAAGTTGTAAGTAAAGATCACAGAGGTGGCCCACATAAGCTCCTTTGTGGGGTGGGATTTGTTCTGCCGCTGAGTGGATGATATCTGAAGAGAAACAAGTGGGTTTTTAAAAAAAATTGCCCTTCAAAAACGGAATGATTTGGCCTATAATACAACAGAGAGAGCTCAAATCATACCTCAACAATCGACCAAAGGCTCAACTATAGAAATGATATCAGCAGCGAAACTGAGAGATGTATTTTCCACCGGGGGAAAACAGACCTTCCCACCCAACCTCCATTCTCCTCCAGCGTGAAAAGCCTTGTCGGCAAAACACTAAATTGTGTGTGTCTTCAATTTTAACCACGTGGGACGAACACCCCCCCCCTACGCCCTCCCCCTCCGCCCTCCCCCTCCCCCTCCCCCTCCCCCTCCTCCTTCCCCACTAATGAGCCTAATGGCCTGCAGGTGCGGGGGGTGGGTCCGCTGAGCCGCCGGGGCTTCTACCTGGCCTTCCAGGACATCGGCGCCTGCATCGCGCTCACCTCCGTGCGCGTCTACTACAAGCACTGCGTGGGCGTCAGCCGCAACCTGGCCGTGTTCACGGACGTGGTGACGGGCGCCGACTCGTCCTCGCTGGTGGAGGTGCGCGGCCGCTGCGTGGACCACGCCGAGGAGCGCGACACGCCCAAGATGTACTGCAGCGCTGAGGGCGAGTGGCTGGTGCCCATCGGGAGGTGCGTGTGCTCCGCCGGCTTCGAGGAGCACAGGGAGTCTTGCGTCGGTGAGTAAAAGTCCCGGAGCCGTGTGTGTATAACCGTCGCTTTCCCAGAATGCTTTGCAGTGTGTTGTTGACTCGTTCAGCTTCAGGAGTTTAAGGACCACATAGCGGAGGCTGTGGGAAATGTTCTTTGGGTACGATCAGCTCAGTGTGGGAACCGGCGACGTAGAGCACAACAGAAGTAGACAACGTGTTACGAGACGTGGCACCACAAGTGTTACTCTACTCAGTGCGGTGCATGTTGTTTTTGGAGATTGACGTGGATGGAGGAGGGTTTGGAGAATGGGATGTTTGTGTTGCACGGGGGAACGAAGTGGTGTGGTATGGTGAAGTCAGTGTCTGTGTTTGGCGACTTTGTATCAGAACCAACAAACGTACCACAAGGTTCGATCTTAAAACCGTCATTTAACCTCTACAAGCTCCCACAAGGGCAAATCAGCTAAATAACAATATTGACCATCATTGCTCTGCCGATGGCACGCAAATCTATGTAGCGCAATTGTCAAATGACTCTCGGCCCATATATCTGCTGTGCCAGTCCATTGAGCCACCCAAGACTTCAAAATGCTGCTCACCAAAAATCCCTACATGGTTTAGGGTCAAAGTAAATAACTGATATGTTTCCACTACATATGCCTTCTATACCACTAAGATCATCTGAGACCAATCTGTTAATTATCCCCTGAGTAAACACGAAAACATTGGAAAGCAGGATTTAGTTACTATGCAACAAATAGCTAGGATAAACTCCCTGAGGATTTAAGACTTGCCCCAAATCTGACCACTTTTAAAACAAGACTTTTATGTTTCCTTTAGCTTTCTGCTTAATCTTAAATACATTGCCTTTGTTTTATTTTGCGTATCTATTTAATCTTATTTAACTTTGCCTCTTGTCTTTTAAGTATCTGTTTTATTTTATTGCTTCACTCTTTCTTATTTTATTATTTGGCTTTGTTGTATGTATTTATGACGATGTTACTATGTGAAGCACTTTGAGTCTGCCTTGTGTACGAAAAGTGCTGTATAAATAAAGTTGCCTTGCCTTTGCCTTGCTTTGTTGGACGTAAGAATCACTTATTCTGATGCATGACCAAAGCGATTGGTCAGGGGTGTCAATCGATCGACAGCATTTATTTTTGGATTACATTCACCAGCTTTGCCAACCAATCAACGAAGGGTTGTTAATCACTTCAGCAGGGAGGCTGAATAGCTTCTTTGGCAGGAGCTAATGAATAATTCACTCATTTTAAATTGACTGGTTAATGATGTGAAATGAATCGGTCAAGTATAGTAGTTCTGCGCTTGGTCAAAAGCGTTGGGAAAGGTGGAAAATACCAAAGCTCTGTGTGGTTCTGCTTAGTTGAGTTCCTTTGTAGATGGAAGCCAGTCCCCCACTCTGAGATGTTGGTCGACAACTTGATGTTTGTTTCATTTTCTTTCTTTCTTTTTTTTTCTCTTCTCCTCATTTGAATATTGTTCAATTCCTGATGGCTTGACCTCATTTGGGGGCCTTCGCATATTTCAGGTTGCCACGGGTTACATTAATTAAAATCTATTAATCACAGAGCGATGGGTAATTAAACGCTAAAAGCATTTTGTCAGCTGTACGAGGCCAATGAGACACGCAACACCGGTTCACCGGCTTCATCTCTCAGAAGAGACCACCCTGTACCCCCCACCCTGCTGTCTAGTCCTAATACCACGTTGATACACAAGCAGGCACACACACACACACACACACACACACGCGCGCACACGCAGGCACGTATAAACACATGCACGTGCACACCCACAGACACACGCACACTCAAGCTGGTATGCATAAACACATGCACGCACACAAATGCACATGCCCACACGCACACAGACACACGCACACTCACAATCAGGTAGGCACGCGTAAACACACGCATACACGTACACACACAATCATAATTACAGATTTCAACAGTGTCATCAGACATCAGACTCATCAGAACGAAAATCAACATTGTCCACCCTCTGTAGAAGTGTGTTTACGGGAGACAGTAGCAATGTGACAGCGTATGCATGTTTACCAATGTGGAGGGAAACATAATAATTAGTAAATATATTGCATGGCGATTTAATTTTCATTAGCATACACTTTCAATCCAGGGCACGGATGTGTGTCTGTCTGTGTGTGTGTGTGTGTGTGTGTGTGTGTGTGTGTGTGTGGGGGGGGGGGGGGGGGGGGGGGAGAACAACAGCCAAGTTTGGGAACGAACATTCTAAAGGGAGCGAGACATAGAGAGAGAAGTAGGGAAAGAGAAAGAGAGAGCAAGAGAGACAGAGCGTGAGAGAGAGATAGAAAGAGGGAGACAGAAAGAGATACAGATTGAGAGAGCGAGAGAGAAATAGAGGGAGACAGAGAGACAGAGAGAGAGAGAGAGAGAGAGAGAGAAATCGTGAGAGAGAGAAATAAAGGGAAACCGCGAGAGAGACAGTTCGTGAGAAAGAAAGAGAGAGAGAGAGAGAGAGAGAGAGAGAGAGAGACACATCGTGGAAGAGAGAAGTAGAGGGAAACAGAGAGACTGAGATGGAGAGAGAGAGAGATGGAGGGGGAGAAACAGAGAGACGGAACGAGAGAGAGAGATACGCAGTCACGGTCTGACGTCTTCTTCCTCCCTCGGCTTCTCCATCGGCGCGCCAAACTGGGTCGGCGTGCTGCTTTGCCCTTCGCCAAACCCAGCCACAGTCACGCACACCCAGCCAGCCCGCTCGGCACGGCTCGCTGGGGCAGAGACACAGCCGCTAGGAGCCGGGGAGACGGAAGTGCACGAGACCGGGGAGGGCAAAAAAAAGAAAAGCCCATGCAGCTTGAGTGCTTAAAGACTCGTATGTGGGTGGGGCGGGGGAATGATTAAGATATGAATGTGTGTGCACGTTCCTGTCTGACCGCGTGCAGGCAGGCGTGCACGTTTGAGTGTAGGTCTAAGTGATCCCCCCTCGGAGCCAGCAGCACGAGATGATTTGGGTGTGTGTGTGTGTGACACGAGAGAGAGAGAGAGAGAGAGAGAGAGAGAGAGAGAGAGAGAGAGAGGTGGGGGGGAATACAAGTGGAGTAGTCGGCCAAATCCTTGTGTCCATTTGAGTTTACATCAAAACAGAGAGCGTGTGTGTGTGTGTGTGTGTTTTGCATGCGTGCCTGCAGGAGCTGGTGAAGAATGTACTAAAGTGCTCCCATACAGCAAGGACACACTGATAGGAGACACACACACTTAGGCTGGTCACATTAACTCAACTCAACCAGCCCACCCAACCCTGTCACAACACACCCACACACAGACACACACTTCCCGACGCACACGCATTCACATACACTCACGCAAACACGCACAATGGAAAATACCCACGCATCCAGCTGGACACTTGGACACATGCACAAACATGCACACTCTCACAAGCACATACACACACATGCAGATGTAATACAGACACACATGCACACCAGTGCACACGCACATACAGCAGCGTAAAGAAGAGGACGAAAGCTAGAGAGAGGAACAAAGAGCGATACGTGTCTTGCTCAGTCAGACATTTAAGTTAGTCGGCCTTTAGGCAATGCACCACGGCCTATTATCTAAATACACACAAATATATCACATATATACACACTTCATAGACCAAGAGCCTGTCCTTTGAGGGCTAAACGTTAACGTGACCAAAGTAACAACTAACTGTCATTGATCACAGTGACAATTTAGGGCAGACCACATGACTATTGCTAAACAATGTGTTTTATAAGATCTAATTAAGAGGCAAGGGTCTGTTTTGTGATGCAGTTAGGCTTTCTTAAGACACAAAAAGGCCCTTTGTCTTTTTTTGGGCCAAAAAACAAATAAATACAAATAAATACTAAACCGTTTAATTTTCTACCTCTGAAGATTATTTATCATAATATTTGGTCCTTTTGCTTTATTCATTTTATTATTGTTGCTATTTCAAGCATCATTAGTGTTGCCAGCAGTTATTAGGTGGTGAGAAATAGAGAGAAATGGATGGCAAAACGGTCATTGATCTTGCGGCACAAATATGCAATTTTAGCATGTCGATGTATCTCATTTTCACTTTAGTTTTAGGCAATGGGGCTTGTGGGCACTGCCGATGATTACACCGTCTCCAGGCTGCTTTCAGAGTTGACTCCGACCGATATAACCCAGTGTGAGAGAACTCTATTTCTGGAAGTGCTAATGAACAGAGGAGTGGATTAAGCTACCTGCTACAAAATCACTCCAAATTGCAATGCTATTGTTTTACGGGGACAACATAATTGCGTGCATTTCTTTTTCATGTCTATATCCATTGAATTATAGCTTCCCAAATAGAGTCTGATGAGAGTGCCTCTGTGTGCATGTGTGTGTGTGTGCTTGTATGTCTGTCTGTGTGTGGGTTTTTCTGTCTGTGTACTTACAGTAGGCTAGTTTGTTCCTGTGTGTGTGCTCGCATGTTTCTGTGTGTGTGTGTGTGTGTGTGTGTGTGTGTGTGTTTTTGTGTGTTTGTATGTATGCAAAAGGCTGTTTGTGTTTGTGTGTTGTGCCCAGCCGTCTGTGAGCAGCCATGTCACCCGGTCGCGTGGCAGCTGGAAAGCAAACGTAATTTGTCCCGTCTTCCTCTTAAGCAGACAACCATTATTGGCTCCTCCAGTCACTAAGGTGCCGGTGGGATGTTCAGGTCCTCTTTGACTCTCCTGTCTGCAAACTATCTTCTCTGTCACTCATTAAGAGGGAGAGGGTGAGTGAGAGACACACACATGCACACACATACACACAAACACAATTAAACAAACTCAAACATACACACACTGATACAAACAAACACGCACAGATTGAGAGACAACAAGCTTGGCAAGTGTGAAGATGTGAATGGCATCTTCACTGTTTTAAACCATGTTTTAAAAGATGCACATACATAATCCTGTCCGGCTGTTAGCCGTGATAGTCTGCAGCTGTGGCTCATAGGCTAACTGAGCCACACCCATTCTCGTGCTCCTTGAGGCCACGTTTATACGTAGCAGGGTATTTATAGAAACAAATGTTTTCCCCCCCTCCGTTTTCAAAAATAACATTGTGCACACATCGTTTTCAAAAAAGTTGTCGTTTACATCAAAACGCATAAATACGCCGTCGAGCGCCATTATAAACTATGCCAAACCTATGGGCGGCAGTGTAGGGAGAAGGATAAAGACATGAAAGCCAATCAGAATCCTCAGAATCAACAACAATGAATAACACGAGCGTCTTCCTGTAACAAACAAACTGTAAACATAGGGGGCTCATATGACGTTAAGCATTTCCTGGCGCATAATGTGACGCTTCAGAACCTAAAACCCAGTTTCTCCCCGTTGACACGACAACACATAACCGGCGTTTACAGAAATCTCCACTTTGGCCGGAGTTTTTATAAAAACAGCGTTTTCGTGTAAATGAGAGGCCAAACCGCGTGGAAATATCTGCGTTTTTCCCTTCGTGTAAACAGGTCCTGAGAGGGCCAGAGATTTAGATTGGAGGGGCTTGAGTTGTGCAAGTGACTCGACGATTGTGCTATTTGTTTTAAGTAAAAATATGCTTTTTAACAACAACCATGTGCGTCGAGAAAGCTCTTTTTGACAGCAAGCTTAAAAGAAATGTGTGTGTGTGCGTGTGTGTGCGTGCGTGTGTGTGCGTGCGTGTGTGTGCGTGTGTGTGCGGCTGAGAGGAAGATAAACCACGAGTGAGGACAGCAGGGAGATGGCGTGTACCTGCGAACGATAGAAAGCGATGAATAAAGAAATAGATAAAGGAAGACAGACTGAGGGGGGGGGGGGTATCGATGTGGGCCGTGGGGGCCGCGTGTGGGGGCCGCGTGTGGGGGCGAGGTGTGACACCCACCACATAATGTGATCATTAACTGTCTGCGCGTCGCGGAGGAGAGGAGAGGCAGGCACAGCCAGCGGGCGACAGGATTCCATTCTCCTCCCTTGACTCATGGATTTATTTAACCGCACAGTCGACGAGACACGAGGGCGGAGGACTTTGGAGTGTGACCTGATCTCTCTGGCCTCACTCCCCCATTCACACTCTCCCCTCCCTCACTCTTTGTTTTCGCTCCGCTCAGTCCCCCCCCCCCGTCCCCGTCCCCCCCCAGTCACTCTCTGTTTTCCCTCCTCTCACTCTGACTGTCACTTCCCCTCTAGTGGTCCGGGTTTTTTTTTCTCAATCCAACTGTTCACACATGCTAAGCATGTGGGCACATTGTGGCGCACGCCCCCAAAGCTGTGTGTGGCTTTAAACAGTCGGAAAACACACACTCACCTACACACTCATGCGGACACACGCACACACACAAGTAAAGAAATGCATTCACGCAGACACACACAGAGATAAAGACTTGCATGCACGGACTCACAAACACACAAATACACACGCACACAAACACACACACACAAACTCACATACACATAAAGACATGCAGGCACGCACTCACACACACATACTCACAGATAAAGACATGCATGCACGCACACACACGAACAAACACAGACACACACAGATAAAGACTTGCATGCACACACACACACACACACACTCACACTCACACTTGCACCTTTGCTCATGCATGGTGCGGCCCCGTTTGACAGGGTGGGGGCCCCCTGTCGTTCAGGGCTCCCAGAGGGGCCGAGGGCCGTGACAGGTGAAACATCAGCTGAGGAAGGTCAGTCAAAGTCAAAGGGAGATGGCTCATCCGGCTCCACTGGAGCCTCTAAAGACCAGGGGCCCACAGGGGGCCTCAGGGGGCCCACAGGGGGCCACAGGGGGCCCACAGGGGGCCACAGGGGGCCCACAGGGGGCCACAGGGGGCCACGGTCAGAGTCTGGAGGAACGCTTGGCAAGGAGAAATCCACATTCACGTTGATTCATTCAGCGGATCCAGAGCTTTGATCCAATGTGTCAAATCAAAGCACGTTATCAGAATTGGAGCAAGAAAAATAACGTTTAGTATGAGGGGAAAGCACATTTTATTTCTTGTCGGAATTTATAAATGCTGACATTAACCTGCAATTGATTTTTCATTTACAGGTAATAATGGATTTTTAAATTTATTATTTTTCAGATTGCACTTCGTTTTAATGTTTTAACTGCAGTTTCTAAATGGACGATTCTAAAGTAGAGCAGGAGTTTCACACACAGAGTTGTAGACAGCTGTATTTATTTGATAGATTCATAAAGAACTGTAATTCTAAAACATTCGTGTCCGTCCCATTATTAGTGTCTGTCCCAACATGGTGGTGCCTTACCAACGTAGTGCCATCAACGTGGTGGCAGTATGACTAGCGGCACCACATCACTGCTATTTATAAATCTATTCCACATAGATTATATTCAATATGCTGAACTCTTTATCTTTTCTCATGTGCCATCCCAAGATCTGCCATTATCGTAGATTGCAGAGGACCCATCTGCACATTTCATTTGAGGAAGTTATTAGGAAAGAACTGTCCTCATCAAAAGGCGATTATTTCTATCATTAGCGCTGCATATTGTTATGATACGCCATGCTCTTAGGGGCAGGGCTTACCCAGACTTGTTTATTGTGATGGGCTGCATGGTGCAGGGAGAGAGCTGATAATGAAGACGGTAAGCTAAGTGATTCAGAGCTGGGGCTGGTAGGGGACACGTGATTGGCTGAGGTCTTCATTATTCCCGTCTGGTTGACCACTTGAGTGTAACACGATGTCGGTAATTGCTGTCAGGACCAACTTGTATCCGGGGCCGATATTGCAGATGAAGGCAACTCGACTCAAATCCCTCCCCGGAGAGAGAAAGAGAGGAACTAAGTAGAAAAGTGAAATGATAAAATTAGCACCACATCATTTTTGGCACATTTCGTATGCAGCTAGTAATCAACAAGGTGTGTGTTACTGAGGCAACACAAGGTGTGTGTTACCGAGACGACGCAGAGACACCCTGTTAGCCCGACAGCCTCCACGAGGAGGCACAAACACACACACACAAAAAACACGCAAACGCACTCACACACACGCACACGCAAATGCAAACACACTGATATCAATCTTTCCCAGCTTTTTACACACACACACACACAATGATTATCTTTCCCAGCTATTTTTTAATACATGCACACACCCACTAACACATGCACACACACACACACACACACACACACACACACACACACACACACACACACACACACACACACACACACACACACACACACACACACACACACACCGTGGACGCTAATCTCTTTATATGGCATTTCCTTTGAGATTCCTATCAACCAATTTAAACTCCGCTGAGTGTGGCGCCCGAACAGTGTGCCGTGTTTACCAGCTAATTGAAATGTCCCTGATTAAAGAAGAGGAGGAAGGCAAACATACATTCTGACAACACCATTCAAACGCTACAGCGATCGCCCAAATCAAACACACAAACAAACGCACACACAGTCATGTTTACAGACACTCACATGGGCAGGCTTGCCGATGTACACACACACTTCAGGTGATTAACCATGCCTGGGACCGGTTCCAAAAGACCCTATTTATTCACAATGTGCCTCGTATGTAAAATCTGAATTGAAACTGCACATTTTCTCTTCCAGATAAAAACATTGGAGTGAATCCAGTTTAGTAGCCGTGACAACCCCTGCCCTGAACCTAATCTGGTGGCTCGCAGCCGACATCTGAATCACCCGGCAGTGCCTGCGGTATCTCAGCAGCAAGGCCGTGTAGCGCACATCCCATTGGTGGAGGCATCAGCAGGAAACAAGCTTTGATTCAATCAATTCAATTATTGTTATTTTATTTATCTAACTTTAAAACCTTCCTGAACGCACACCTCCAAAGTCCCCTCATCTCTCCTGGTGACAAACCATTCAAGGCTGATTCCATCTCCTCATCTTGATTGTGTGCTGAAGGAGGATTGTGATTGGTCACCTAATGGGAGGCCGGAGAGAAGGCGACACTGGGAGGTTGGGAGCAGACTGGGAGCAGACTGGGACTAGACTGGGAGCAGCAGGAGATAGGTGGAAAAAGAAAGACAAGAAAATAAAGAAAGATTGGTATTGGTGTGGGACAGCAAAGAGTGTGTGGGAGAGCGAGCAAGGCCGCCATATGAAAGAAAGGTAGAGAGGGAGAGAGAGAGACAGAATGAATCATATCTCGGCGGGACACGGCACTGTTGTGTCACTCAAGCTTTCCCTTCCCTCTCTGTTGTGATTGGCCACAGTCCTGTCTCCGTGGTAGGGGTTGAGTGACACCCATGAGCGCGAGTGCGCGCACACACACACACACACACACACACACACACACACACACACACACACACACACACACACACACACACACACACACACACCACATAAACACAAACAGTAAAACACAAACAGTAAAAGTGATTTATGTGTGCAGCATTTGTGGAGAAGCCTATAGAGAGTGTTTATTGGCACAACAATAATGTCTCTCAAACACCCTCTTACAATTACAGTGTAATACATAAAATAAACACTTCAAGTTGACATTTTAACACACCAGGCAATGCTACCTGAATATGACATAAGCCGGTTCTGAGAGATTTAGAAAACCTTAAACAAGGCAAAGATGAGCGACAAATCCCTCAAATAAACCAGGCTGCACAATCTATCGGAGACAAAAATATGTTCTTTTTGATCTATGAGCAGTTTGAATGTTTGGTAAACACACAAACACACTCACACGCACACACCAACAGAACAGACAAAAACGCACCCACACACAATGACTCAATGCATACAATTACACACACACACATACACACACACACACACACACACACACACACACACACACCCACCTAGACCCAAGACGAAGAAACATACTTGCACAAACCCACACACACAGACACGCACACACACGCACACACATACACAAACTCACTCAGTCACTCACTCACATGCACAGACATACACACAAACATGCACATACACACACACATCCGCACAGACATACATGCACAGACACACACATACAAACACACACACACACACAAATATACACACATTCACGCACGCACATCCCCCTTCTCAACACACTCACACCGACACACACACACACACACACACGACCCGACTCAACACTCGGCCAATCCGTTTAATCTGGTGAATTATTGATGGGTGGGCATAGCGTGACACCCCCGGCCTGCAGAAGGCACGGCGGTCAGAGTGCAGAGCCTCTCTGAGCTATTAGCGGTGACAGTAAAAAGACAGGCGACATGATAACACATCCAATGGCCGCTGTCAGCCGTCCGCCTGCAGGGATCCCACCACTCCTCCCAATGATTTCCTGCCTCTGCCTCTTCTTGTGGAGTTAAACTGATGGACATGTGGTGGTGGGGGTGGTGGCATGTTTACCGCACACACCCGTGAATTCTGCATGGCTATATCCGTGGCTTTTAGGTGTGTGTGTGTGTGTGTGTGTGTGTGTGTGTGTGTGTGTGTGTGTGTGTGTGTGTGTGTTGATGCTGGTGATTCAGATTGCAGAGTGTAACGTTTCAACTAAAGCTAGTAGCTGAGAATAACCTTTAAATATCTGTTGTCAATGATGAACGTTAGTTATTCCAACGAGGACATAAATGAAATCACATCTTATCACAGATATATTCTACAAATAAAAATGTTTTGGTTGACCACTTGAGTGTCAGGCCAGCCCAGCCACACTAGCTCGTATCACTTGGTGGCACAGACAGTTTGAGTGGGGAGAACACGGTTATTGTTATTTTGTTCATTAATTCTAAAAGTCTTGCGCCCGCTTACTGGGAGGGCTTTCTCTTAAGCATGTCGACTTTAATCCCTGCATAATGCATCATTTGAGTAACTACTTTCATAAAAACATGTAAACCATACCATGCACTGAGCGGGATTTCAACACCAGCAATATCTTTCATTCTGTCTTGCAATCTTTCTTTAGTTCTTTCTTTCTTGTAAATTAGAGAAAACATCAGAAAGTTTTGATTCAGCTCATTATCAGCTTGAAGCTTTAACTTTGTGTGTACAGGCTCTGCTCATCAGATATTCTTATCTCACCCAATTAAATAAACTCTATTCCTGGGTACATTCATTTATAGATTTTTGTGTGTTTGTTGGAAAGGATGTGGAATAGTAGTTTGACCAATGAGATGTTCCAAAAGATTCCAAACTAATTGCGTTACCAGGTGGTTGTTCTCATTTCAGATGTGTGGTGGGTGAATCCTTCTGTAGAATCATTTCTTTCTTCTTTGAGTCATTGAATAAAGATTGTTGAATTTTTTTTCCTCCTTTGAAAGCAATCATCTATCGTCCCTGTCGATTGGATCTGAGATTAATTTGCTGCATTTTGCCTGTCAATATTACAAATTTT
>NC_082382.1:4048216-4053159 GCF_031168955.1 Gadus macrocephalus | reverse complement strand
CTTCCACTCTAAATACTGCTTGTTTAACATTTCTTCCCTTCATTTTCCACAATTTCTCCTTCCTACTAGTGACCCTCCATAACCAGGCGTCCCAACGATAGGAGTTTCAGTTCAGAAATCATCTTCCAGGAGATTATCTCATGCTCACAGGCTACAATTAAGAATCAATCCAATTAAGTGTATGAAAAATGGAACCTTTAGTGAAGTGAGGAAAAGTTAAACAGACTCATACAACTGTTGAAACTATGGCATAAGACTTCATGAGACTTCCTGTGAGCTGTGTACGACTTCCTGTGAGCTGTGTAGCTGTGGATGTTCAAGGGCTAGCTGAGTAACCTACGTTCAATGTGTCAGCAAGGCTGGATTTGAACCTATCACTGATTTTGACAATAATATAGCCCCCAGCTAAAGAAGGACTGTGCCCCCAATTATCCATCAGAATATATTCTTCTAGAATAATTGATTGCCGAATCTGTCAGACTTTGTATCTGCATTACTGCTTGTATTGTACCTTCCTTGAATGAATGAATGAACAAATCCATTTAACGTATATTTGTATATATTTTATATACTATCACAATCAATAAATTGTATGTGACCAACAGATCAATATCCTTTAGTGGCCCAGGTTTTAAAAACACCCATCGAACACAGGAATCGAACAGGCTCCCATTCAAAATATGATTCAGGACGATACCAGTTTGTTAATGTTGTTAATCAGTCAAACATGGGAATTGTGATGTGAACTTTGGCCCAAAAGGATTTTACATTGTATTTAGTCATAGTAAAACGCATCCACCTCTTCTAATCCTGAGTTATTTAAAATGTCAGTGCGGTGTGTTACTCCCCCACTCTAACGTGATGCCCTCCACAACAGACCACTGCATGAGGTCCTGCATAGTCTCCACAGACACCAGTTAAGGAGAAATATACGGCCAAAGTTAATTGAGCGATGAGCGGGTGGTTTTAGGCCGAATCTCGATTCTTCCCCTTGCCCCTTTTGCTTTGTCTTTGTCTTTGTCTTAACCCTAGCACTTGCAAGTGTAAGGGCCAAGGGCTGAGATCTTTCCCCTATGAAATGAGACGCCACTCGGTTTCGGGTACGTCATCATTCATCGTCGCCAGCTGGCTTCCCCGTCACCAGAGCGCCGAAACGCCAATAAAAGCCAGAGAAGAAGAGCGATATATATATATATATCTAGATGCTGCCGCCATCGTTGAAGAGTTGAGGGTGTGTGGTGAAACGGATCAGTGTGTCCACGGTTCGGTTCAGATAACCGTTTTGGGCCTCGGTTTCGGATACGGTTCGGATTAGGATCATGTCCGTGATAGTAAAAAGGCGGACTTTTCTTTGACGGAGGGATTGGGGGAGAAACACAAAAATGAATGAGACCCACAGGCTATTTGCAATGTGTTAATTGACTGCAATCAGACAACTTGCAAGGCTTTTTTGTGCAATAAATGTTCCCCTAAATGCATTTGAAAACATGGTGCACTGAGTGTAACATGTAAGGGATAACGGCCGACGAGGCTTAGAACTCTGGCGACGAGCGCAACGAAGTTTAAAGCCCAGTTTGTTTTGAACGCTGACAGGCTGAAGGGAGGGGCGGGAAAAGTCTCATTGGCTCGGGCAGCACTGGAGAGAATGCATTCCGCTGGGTCCTAAACACCCTTTTGTATCGGACGTAGGCTACAGTAGGCAAAGTACGCTACATAAGGCAATGCCTTCATGAAACCGAAATCCGCGGATCTCCAGAATGCTCCGAACTGGGGTAAACGAACCGAACGGATTCGGATACAATTCGAATCCGCTGCAGGCCCTGTAGCATCTAGCTGGCAAGCTACCATATAAGCCAATGGAGTGGTGGTATACGCGCTAATTGTATCCTAAAACTACCGTTTGAAAGCTTCAGTTAAGACCTACAATACTATGCATCGTTCGTGTAGCACATTTCAGATCAAACCGAGTCATTATAAACATATAAAAAGTTGTGTAGATAGCTGTAAAATATTCCTCGCTTCAAGCAGCCATGTTTTTTTAAAAAATCCCGGTTTCGCTATGTGCTCTGGGATAGCCCTTGGAGGAGCAAGTGAGCTCTCAAATCATCTTAAAAATAAGGGGTACATAGCACTCAATCTTATCCCTTAATCTTGATCAAATTGGGTATTGAGACACCACTAGCTCTCACATGAACGCGCAACTTCAAGGGTAAGGGGGAAGATAAGGGGTAAGGGGAAGTATTGAGATTGGGCCTTATTCTCATAAAACTCCATAAACTCATCATTTAAAAAAAAAAAAAAAAACTGGAAATCTCCCACCATGCAGGTCTAAGGAAAGACTGTTTTTTACTTTGATCCTGTAATATTAATTAATAGAACCCTCAGTGTGCCATCTGGTAATATGCTTTGGGAGATATTTTTAAACACAATTCTTTTGGGGTGATTTTAGATAAATGGTGATTCTGGTCGTGGCGGCTTTCTCTCGTCCCTCAGATTGTATAATATTTGATTTTACTGGCAGAGAGCCGCTCAGCCTCCCTGCTCTGCTGAAGCCCAAAGAAGAACCAGCCCAGAGAGATGCTGCTGGTATGAGGGCTGGCTAACATGTAGTGGTGCTGCTGTTACGAGGGCTAACAGTGACTGTAGTGGTGCTGCTGGTACGAGGGCTAACAGTGACTGTAGTGGTGCTGCTGTTACGAGGGCTAACAGTGACTGTAGTGGTGCTGCTGGTACGAGGGCTAACAGTGACTGTAGTGGTGCAGCTGTTACGAGGGCTAACAGTGACTGTAGTGGTGCTGCTGGTACGAGGGCTAACAGTGACTGTAGTGGTGTTGCTGGTACGAGGGCTAACAGTGACTGTAGTGGTGCTGCTGTTACGAGGGCTAACAGTGACTGAGGTGGCAGCTGGATCGCCCGTGACCACCTGTTGCTCTGTCGCCACCGTGGGTGTCCCGGGATTTGTCACCCCTCCTGTGCCCCATCCTCCACTGCTACAATATGCTAATCTGCCGTGGCCGTGCCCCCTCTGTCACCCCGCTCCTCTCTTTCATCTCCCCACCCCCCAGAGTCCTGCTCTGCTCCTGCGTCTTCTCCCTCCCCCCTGTCCCCCCAGCGGCGCCTGGTACAGCCTCCCCCCTCCACCCCCTCCCCGCCCTCCCGACCCTCTCCATCCTCACAGAGCACATTTACATGGACGAGAATAACTCAAGGACGACTGCAGGGAATAATATGTTTACGGCCAAAGAGAGAAAAATAGTATTTCATGCGTACACATTGTTCTTGTGAGGTGATGGTGGGAAAGCCCTTCTGATACCTCTCCCTGAAGAATGGCGGAATTAAAAGTTGTGATTGAATAGTCCGTTTGCCACGTGTTGCGTGGAGATTTGTCACTCCCCTTGCTTCGTTCTGTATTTTTAAAGGAAGCAACGAACACATGCAAACAGGCTTTTCTGCACTGCAAACTGAGCGTGCTGGGCCATCCCTTTTTAACAAATGGCGCCCTGTGTTCCGGCTTTCCTTAAGGATAACAATGTTATTGTTCGGAGCAAGCCCCTGCTATTGGACGGTCTTCATCTTATTTAACGAGCAGGTCGATGCGCACAACGACTTAAATGAATAGATGAAGAAACATGGGCCAAACCTCGAGGTGTTAAATAGAGTACATTAGGGTGCCATGGCATTCTCTGGTAGTGCTGTTGACACACGACACATCACTCTCTTGCTCACACATTACATGTCGTTGGCTAATCGTGTCCGCAGTCCATTGTGTCTGAGTTTCGCACACTTTCAACACTGAGATAAAAAAAAGGAACAACCTTTAAGACATTGTTGTCTGTTTGAAAAAACTGTTGGAGTGGTGGAAACACTAGGAATGAAAATGTTTTGACATAAATGATGATGTCAACGCATTAGGGGAGGATCCTTCCCTTCCACAGAGTCAGTTCCACCGGCTCCGCGGCCACGACAATATGTGTCAGCACGCGCTGTATTTGCCTTGGAGTCAAACAGTTTAGTGCAGCTTTAATTAGAATCTCTTACCCCGTGGGAAGGATAGGTGAGCCAGCCCCAGTCTCCTGTGATTGTTGTCGTGTCCAGCAGGTTCACTGCAAACCAAAAACAACAACAACCTTGTTTGTAAGCAGTTTACGGTCAGCATCATCCTCCATCTCATTTCCCTGTCCTCTGCTGTGCAGTGACACCTGACCAAGCCTGCTGCAGGCACACGCACGCACGCACGCACACATCGCACACACACATCACACACACACAAACACACACACCGAACACATACAAACACAGAAACACACACACCAAACACACACGCGCAGACAGACACACACACACATACGCACACAAACGCACACGTACATGGTGTGACAGGTGTGACAGATGAGGCTGCCCAATGGTTTTCGGCGACTCTTGGTCGATTGTCACAGCTTGCAATGTCTCCTTGACCCAATTGCATCCACATGCTCCATAAAGAAACCACATGTACACAATGGTGCAATGAACACGCATTATAGTGATCACAATCCTTAAAGGACTACAGCTGTCACGGTGATGATCACATCATAACGACTCTCCTGGATTGACTAAAACATCCGTTAACAACGTCATTTATCTAAATGACTTCTACCAATTCTATGAGTATTTAGCAAAAGCGTCAAAATGTAAACAATGGCAATATAGCACTTTGTTCCTTTGGAGTCCATGTGTGTCGGTCAGTATTGAGTTGGTGGAACACATAACTGTGAATTGCTGTACCAGTGCTTTACAACAAAAACAAATACCAAGCTGCTATGTAGATACGGTGAACATTGGTGGCAGGTGCATCTGTGTGAAATGCTCTTAACTTCAAGCAAAGACCAGCTGGTGGCTCCTGTTCAATGCAAAAACATCAAATGTATTAATGTAATGGATAGGTTTGACATAGTCAGGTTAGA
>NC_082382.1:4038216-4043216 GCF_031168955.1 Gadus macrocephalus | reverse complement strand
TGACCAGATTACTTGAAATGTTTTCCTCGCCAACATTAGACACCAAATGTTGTTTGGTTTTTCACAGAGCTTGCTAATTGTAATATATTTGGGTCATTTGGACTAGGGCTGCAACAAACTTCGAATCTTATTGTTATTGCTATTGCTTTTATTTTTTTCAATTAATCAAGTATTCACTTACATAAGGGTGTATTGTCATCATAAGTTCATTGCCAGAGCCAATTATTTTCAATAATTTCATATTCTGAAACATAAGAATAGAAACATATTTCTACTTTATACTTTCTCTTGATAAAAAACTGAATTGATGAATTGATTATTCAAATTCTAACAAATTAATGTTCTGTATAAATAAAGTAATGATCGCAGCACAAGTTTGTATCTGAGTGCATCAAAAAGCCAGGGCCACGTGAACATGTTGTGAGCTGCTAATGATATGGAATCAGCTGTTTTGGTCTGAGAATCCTACTTTCACAGCATGGTGGTTGGCTGCAACTTCCAGGCCACAATAAAACCAAGCACTGAAAACGACACATAACACAGCCAAGTGCATTTGAGGTGAAATGTAAATAACATAAAAGTTATAATCACCACAAAATGCAGCTTAGAAAGTTAGCCCAATTAACTAACAGATTGTGGAGTAGGGCACCAAAAATACCTACTGTAGCATTCCGGATGCAAATGACCTCCCAAAAACAAATCCCAATGTATCCCTACAGGGAAAGCTTGTTGTGTGATAGCTTACTTCAGTACCTTTTCCTCTTTCACTAAACGTTTTACTTTTCTGCCACATTGCTACTTTCTCATTAATCTAAACAGGAAAGTATGCCCCTAGCAAAGGGAAACACTCTTTGTGTGCTAATGAATTTGTTTGTTTACAGGAAAAGGTAGTCAATAAAATCAGTGGCTAATTAAAAAAAAACATAGATGCAAATTAATTTGACCTGCATAATTTCCCCAAGTCCAGAACGCATGGCAGTGTATAAATCAGCCACAGGATAGGGTTACATACAAAAATAAATAAATACTGGGAGAAACATGATAGTCATCATCAAAAACATTATTACATTTTTTCCCAGAGGCCAGAGACAGTAAACTATATTAATATATATATATATATATATATATATCAATGTATATATATTATATACATTGATATTATATATCTGGGAAGTGTGATAGCTGTGAACGGTGGGACAGAGGAAGATGTGAAGTCAAGAATAGGGAAAGCAAGAACAACATTCAACATATTAAATAATATCTGGAAAACTAAAAACATCTCACTCAATACTAAGCTCAAAATCTTCAACTCCAACGTCAAATCTGTACTGCTGTATGGATCAGAAACCTGGAAGACCACCAATACCATCACCAATAAACTGCAGACTTTCATCAACCACTGCCTTAGACGCAACCTCAGGATCTTCTGGCCAAACCGTATCAGCAACACCAACCTGTGGGAACGCACCAATCAAGAGCCCATAGAGATACAGCTGATAAGGAGAAAGTGGAGCTGGATAGGTCACACACTAAGAAAAGGCAAAACAGCAATAACCAAACAGGCACTAACATGGAGGGAGGCCCAAAAACACCTGGAGAAGGAGCACAGAGCTAGATGTGAAAAAGAAGGGACTGACGTGGAAACAGCTGGAGAGGATGGCACAAGACAGACGGGGGTGGAAACGATTCATCAATGGCCTATGTTCCGAAAGGAATACAAAGGCTGAACTAACGAACTATATATATTATAAATTACATGAGTACCATACATCTTAAAATGTAGAATGCCTTGTAGACAAGAAAAAATAAATGCACAAAATGCATTGACCGATAATTCAGGATCTAGATAAACATATAATCAACGCTTACACATTGTACGCAATACTAACCAACTAATTTTATCTGCTGTTGTATAGGCTCTGTGTATCTAGTATATCTGCCGTCAATGTCGTGTAAACATGGAGAAGGGTTTATTTTCTTAAAGAAATGAATCCTCTCCAACCCTATAGTGTCTCATCTGCCACGGCGGCATTTCTGCACAGCCTTCTCATTTAATGTAAAGACTGCTTTACTACATTGTATTCCGAACAATATTGCGTTCATATTTATAGAGAAAACTATTGTAATTATAGTCTAATTGTCACAACATGTGGGGGGCAAATTCTCCTTGGTGTAGAAGTTCAAGACAAAGACCAAAAGGATGGGAACAGTGATATAATCTGTCGGGGTGTCTATGAAAACTTCGTTATACCCCCCCCGTATCTCCCCCCCCACACAAAAGTTTGGAAAGGTCGCAATAACAAACTGACATGATTGTGGAGAAAACAAACAAATCCGTGCTTCTTTCTCACGACCCGTCCCGTCCAAGTTGCCAAAACCTCTGCAGTTGGCGGCAATGTGAACATTGAGTGTGATCAGTCAACTGATCATGGCGGCCACGATTAATTTAGATACATTTCTATCATCGCATTTCTGATGTCCCATCTCCACGGCGACCCCAGAGGTCTTAATAAACTGCACGTTCAGTGACCCAACCCAGACTGCATCGAAACAAGGTTGTCCACGTCACTACTTTCGCCTCCGTCCATCCAAACGGAAATCCACGTCTTCTGAAGCAGGCGACCCCGCTTTACCCTTCTTTCACCATCAGCCGTAGCTGACAGCCGGTGGAACCGTCTCAGCGTGCATTCACACCGCACGTAGTTTTGGGCTAATGCGGCCCCCCGATGTTCTGCGCAGCCGTCGGGACGTAAAGCAACGGGCCGCCGCTGAGGGGCCGGGACGGCGCGGGGAGCAGGACGCGGAGTGGCGCGGCGCCTAAAGCTCTGCTGTCAGCGGCGTCTCAATGGAGACTCTGCCACTATCTCTCTGCTGTCAGCACCAAACACACAGGGCCGGCTTCCCGCTCACATCTCTCACGTCTTGTTTTTAGCAGGCGGCGGCGTCTGCTGCGGCTAGCTCGGGCCTCCCTCTCCTGGAGAGGGAGCCCGCCCGGCCCCCGCGCCGCATGCCGGCGTGTTGCTGCCGCTACGCTTCTCGGGGTCCAGCGAGAGGCGCTTTCCGTATTCCCTCAGGGACGGCCCGTCGCCAAGCAGAGCTGAGCTACACTACTGGCACCGGCTGCACACACACACAACACACACACACACACACACACACACACACACACACACACACACACACACACACACACACACACACACACACACACACACACACACACACACTCACACACCTCACGAGCTGGGCTGTCCCCTGGGAACACACACTCTGTACGGAGACACAGGGGACTTGATGACTATTAATAGAAGATGAATAAATGTAGCGAGAGAGAAAGAGAGAGAGAGAGAGAGAGAGAGAGAGAGAGAGAGAGGGAGAGAGAGAGAGAGAGAGAGAGAGAGAGAGAGAGAGAGAGAGATGAAAGATGAAAATCAGGCAATCAGAGGACAGGAGCAGAAACAGGAGTCCAGAAAAAAAAGTAAGGCGTTGAGGGTGTCTATGTGTGTGTGTGTGTGTGTGTGTGTGTGTGTGTGTGTGTGTGTGTGTGTGTGTGTGTGTGTGTGTGTGTGTGTGTGTGTGTGTGTGTGTGTGTGCGTGCTGCGTGTCTCCAGCATGCGTTCAGATTCAGAGATCAGAGCTGATGTGTCTGCTCTGTCTCCAACGGGGCCACGGAGACGGGCTCCTCCAGGTGCCAGCTTACTGACGGAGACGCTTTTAGCAGGAAGGCGTAGCTCCTTAAAGAGCGCTTTGTCCTGGTATGTGTGTGGTGTAGTTGTGATGTGTGCGTGGTGTAGTTGTGATGTATGCGTGGTGTAGTTGTGTTGTGGTTGTGATGTGTGAGTGGTGTAGTTGTGTTGTGGTTGTGGTGTGTGATTGGTGTAGTTGTGTTTTAGTTGTGGTGTGTGAGTGGTGTAGTTGTGGTGTGTGCGTGGTGTAGTTGTGTTGTAGTTGTTATGTGTGTGTGTGGTGTAGTTGTGTTTTAGTTGTGGTGTGTACGTGGTGTAATTGTGTTTTAGTTGTGGAGTGTGCGTGTTGTAGCTGTGGTCTGTGCATGGTGTAGTTGTGTTGTAGCTGTGGTCTGTGCGTGGTGTAGTTGTGTTGTAGTTTTGGGTTGTATGTTCTGTTGTAGTTGTGTTTTAGTTGTGGTGTGTGCATGGTGCGGCTGTGTGCGCAAGCAGCACCCACAGCAAACTATTGGACCAACTTTTGTTCCCTTGTATGATTATTCAAAATAATTATACGGTATAACATAATCGTTTACAATTAGGGTATGATTGTTTATGAATAATTGCACAATAATTATTAGATGTATGTAATTGAAGTAATTATATATGTGATGTGTTCTGTGACAGCTGGCGAGTGGAGCCCTCTGGCTGCAGCGTAGAAGTCGGGCGTTTAAGAGAGCTTTGCACGGCCGGAGCGGCTTATGGCCCTGGAGTTAGCGTTAGCATTAGCACTAGCGCTAGCCTCAGTGATAGCGGGTCCTGAGTTCGGTACTTATTGTAGTCGATAGCTTTTCAGTTTGATTTCCCCATGTTCATGCCTTGATTTCCTCTTGGTTCTCCTCAGTGATGCCTATAACTTAACTCCATGCTGCTAACGCCAAGCTAACTGGGATAACTTACCAGTGTGGTGGAAATGTGATGGAATTTTGCACCATGCCTATCGTTTCTGTGTAAACGTATTAAGAATAAAGAGCCATCCGAACTTATAACAATTAGGCTAATTTATTTAAGTAATAAACATATTTTAACACACAAAAAACATACAATCATCCATGTGCTCAGATGGGAGTTCGCCCTGCGTGTCTCTATTAGCTTCGCAAGGAGGGTCTAGCGAGCATGGGCAAAAACAAGGACTTATACAGTGGCAAACAGGTCTCACGATGCTGATAAAAGCTCTGCTCCCCAATAAAACTATAATATTGGTTGATCAGATGGTAGTAAACAATAGATGACCTCCAAATGATGTCATAAAGGGAGGGACGTAGCCGTGGCGGC
>NC_082382.1:4025716-4028216 GCF_031168955.1 Gadus macrocephalus | reverse complement strand
TTTAAGACTGGAGGAGTGTGGGGTCCTCATTGGAGCTTTCTCTGGGAGCCAATCTGTTTTCTGTCTATATTTTCACGTGTGCCAGGGTAAACAGTAACAACTTGATTCAATACGACCTTTGTGGCGGAAGGAGACAGTATTTCAAGTGTTTCACACCATAATCACCGCAAACGTTCACACACACATTGAGACACTTGCTCAGAGTGCGCAATTATTTTTAGTATCTTGCAATTAATTCCCATTGTCCGACGTATTTGCCATCTGCGGTTCAGACCGGTATTTACCGCGTAGCGTATCATTTAGTATTCCACACAGTTTTCAAATGCCATGGATAATTGCTTTTATCAGGCAGGAAGCAAACCAGATAGCTGTAGCGACGTAACTCGTCTGAATGAAAAGTCAGCGCAAAACTAGAAGGCAAAGTGCATTGCCAAGCCACAGCTGCTCAAACAATATGCTATTTCTGGCTTTAGTTCTTCTCTGAATAATTGTTTATCTTTGCGGAGGTATAGCTTTTTCAACAGAATTTAATTGATTGTCTCTCGATGGCTTAATTCTGTGCCATTATCAATGTATCTTACAACAATTTAACTGTGTTATAAGATGCATCTATGTTGTGTGAAGAGCCACACCTGTCTGTTGGGCAGGATTAGGTTCATGTTAAAATAATCTTCTGTACCTATAGTATGATGGACAATAACAGTGATATGATTCTGTAATTAATGCCAAGAAATAATAAGCAGGAGTTCCTTGCTGGATCCACCAGTTTGTGGCACTAATATTACATAACACAGGAAAGGATTCAAATTGCTAAATTTGTGGACGAAGGCGAGGATGAAGAAAAATAAGATGAACCGGTGGGAAGACAGAACTTGAGAAGTCATGGTATACAATCATGAACACCACAGCATCTGAGTTGTAATCACTCACCTCTCTCTCTCTGAATCCTTCCTAATTGGAGTGGCTATTTCCCTTCCTGTCTGTCTCTCCTCGCGGGACCTCGGTCCTCCATGAAGTGTGCCACCCGGCGGGTCTCCCTTCCCCGTCGCCTCGGCGTGGATCTAAAAGCTTGATAAATGGGCGCTCCTTGCCCTCTCACTCCCAAGGTGCTTCTAGGCTAAACAACCAGGCTGTCTCTTTGCCTCTCCTCTCTATCTCTCTCTCTCTCTCTCTCTCTCTCTCTCTCTCTCTCTCTCTCTCTCTCTCTCTCTCTCTCTCTCTGTCTCTCTCTCTCTTTCTCTCTCTTTCTCCTTCTCTGACCTCTCTCTCTCCCGCGTTGTTGGGTTGAATCTGCTGTTCGACGCAAAAAATAGAGAGAGAGAGCGAGGCAGAGGGTCTCTGACAGTCACGCCATGTCTGAAACCACACTTACTCTCCATGGGCAAGACCCATGACAAGGACAGAGACCCTGTCACACACGCACACACACACACACACACACACACACATACCCGCATGCATGCATACACATACACATAGATACCCGCACGCATGCAAGCACACACACACACACGCACATAGATACCCGCATGCGCACAAACACACACACACACACATAGATACCCACACGCACGCCTGCACACACACACACACACACACACACACACACACACACACACACACACACACACACACACACACACACACCACACACACACATGCACAGACACACACAAATATAATCACATAGACACACACAGGCACACAACAACTGCCTAGACTTAGACACACACACACACACGCACAGACACACATAAAGGCACACACACACACACACACACACACACAGACAGGTATGCAACCCACACAGCCTCACAGCCAGACGTAGACATAGACACACAGACATTCGACACACAATCAGACACTCAATACACAGACACACACACACACAGGCACGACTTTACGGACACTTGGAGGAAGAAGAATGAAAGAGAATTGGCTTCAGGGGATTGCTTTAGTCGACCAAGTGACCAACAACATCATTTCTTTATTTTTTTGTGATTGACGATTAGGGACCGGTGCCGGGAAGTAAACAAAGCTCTCGCCGCTGCTCCTCAAGGGGACGCCACACACAACACACTCTATAGGGAGGACACACATACAAACACACACACACACACACACACACACGCACCACACAAATAAGATGTATTGATCATGATGTTGACCATGAATATACGTAATACATATTATGCATGATGCCGTGGCATGACGCACACACACACACACACACACACACACACACACACACACACACATACACACACACACACACACCATTTCCTCACCTCTTCACGCCTAAAGTTCCCCTCCTTTCCTCAACACAGACACACACACACACACAGACACACGCACGCACACACACACATACACACTCACACACACACACACACAAACACACACACACACACACAAACACACACATAGGCAGTCACTTTCCGGCGCTTTTCCCTGATCACTCGATTTCTGCGTATGAGTTTGACTCCAAACATTGTAGTTT
>NC_082382.1:4021991-4024491 GCF_031168955.1 Gadus macrocephalus | reverse complement strand
CGGTGGGTGTGACGTCTGTGTGTACGTCTGTGTGAAACAGAGGTAAAGTGGACCAAATTGAGTCTGTTGCCACTCAAAAGATAGACAGTGTTAGCGGTCGCCATGGATGTGGCTGGGCCTCGCTCCCTCCCTCTCTATCTCCCCCGCTCACTCTCCCTCCCCGACCGACCGCCTTAAAATCTCCTCTCCTGTCTCTCCCGATACCCCCCGCCGCCCACACACTCACATGCACCCACACCATGTTCACCACCTGCCGTCCCCCGCCCTTCTCTCCCAGACACTGGCAGTTGAGATGCTCCTCAAGTCCCAGACACGCAGCTACAACATCAGGCGGTCCAGCCAGCGTCTGGGTCTCCAGCGGAATCAAAGCCGGGGAGAGCCTTGTCACTTTGTCTGTTTTAAAGTACGTCAGTACCGCCTGTCACGAGGCCCGGCGTGATGTGAGGATAAGACACGTGGCGGCGCCTTGCAGGATTGTAAATGGCTTGATCTAGCCCACTTCTTCGCTCCACCGTTTGAAGGACAAGGAGGATGGGGAGGGGGGGATTCAACGCTTTTCTGAAGACTGATCGTTGGCGGCAATTAAAATATCGAAAGCAAACGCGTCCTCCTTCTGTTCAAGTATTGTCTGCCGAGCGAGCGAACGGTGGAAAGAGGCGTCTTTGTTGCCGTTGTGAAGTTACAAAGTCACGCTTTCGACGCTTTGCTCCGCAGAATCCACCTTTGTATTTATATTTTCTGGAAACATCTGTGCCCGGCGACAACAAGCGAGGGGAAGGAGTCCCGCTTCCTGGCTGCCATATCGGCCGTGCGAATCTGCCTCGCTCTCGCTTTGCACAGATGCTCAGGAGTGAGTAGGATAGTGATTAATCCCAGGCCCGAGTTGTGCTGACCAAAGCAACAGGACGGTAGGACTCGGGGACATCGATGTCTAGGGTACAGAGGACGTCTGTCAGTTTAACACCCCACCCTGACCCTTGTCACTTTAACGTTACAGGCTTGTGGTCGCAAGAATGTTGAGTTTAGAATTTTTTGTTAGAAAAAGTTTAGGTGATTATTATATATTAATCTAAATGTTGACCTTTTCATCTTGGTAACTCTTTATTTTCACAGTCCTAGTACTCACCTATTAAACACAGTAGGCAAAACACTGAAGTCTGATGTTGCCAAATCAAATCTGTTTTCTGGTTGGGAACATGGTTTGGTATTTGTCTTTCTAGCCCTCCAACGGGGAACAACACACAGCTGGCTAACTACGGTTTGCGCTACTTTTGCAATCAAATCCTGTAGAGTCAAATTACATTCATCCTGTTTGTTTCCTGTGCTAATATCCTGTTGTACTTGGAAATTCATCAGATTGCAGAAGCAAGATTGCCCAAATGTTGGATTTAATTTTGTATTTGAGCAAATAAACGAATGCAGCAGTGAGACGACAATGTTCTATTCTTCTGCTTTTCTCTGCAGTTACAGTGTGTGTGTGTGTGTGTGTGTGTGTGTGTGTGTGTGTGTGTGTGTGTGTGTGTGTGTGTGTGTGTGTGTGTCTGTGTGTGTGTGTGTGTGTGTGTGTGTGTGTGTGTGTGTGTGTGTGTGTGTGTGTGTGTGTGTGTGTGTGTATGTGTGTGAGTGTCTGTGTGTGTGTGTTTGTGTGTGTGTGTGTGTGTGTGTGTGTGTGTGTGTGTGTGTGTGTGTGTGTGTGTGTGTGTGTGTGTGTGTGTGTGTGTGTGTGTGTGTGTGTGTGTGTGTGTGTGTGTGTGTGTGTGTGTGAGTGTCTGTGTATGTGTGTGTGTGCGTCTCGGGGATAATCTACTCACTGTTACAGAATGGTATTCTAGCGGCCTGTTGAACCTCAGGAGCCCTCACACACGGCTGGGGATGTGCTGGGGCCCTCACACACGGCTGGGGATGTGCTGGGGCCCTCACACAGGGCTGGGGATGTGCTGGGGCCCTCACACAGGGCCTGGTTGGGCTGGGGCCCTCACACAGGGCCTGGTTGGGCTGGGGCCCTCACACAGGGCCTGATTGGGCTGGGGCCCTCATACAGGGCCAGGGTGGGCTGGGGCCCACCCCAGATACTGGATCAGCCAATGGACAAATGGAGAAAGAGAAACTGTATTAATTTACAACTGTACAGTGAAAGAGGTTGAATGCTGTCTAAATAGAACTCCACTAATTCTGTCATTATTTATAGAACCTGATCACAGAGATGAATCGATAATCAATCTCTTTATCAATACAGAGAGGTACATTTGAACAGGAAGGTATCAAACAGGAGATAGGTGGATGGTAAATAATCTAGGGCTCTTTCCATATTCCCCAAAAAATAGGGAGCCTATGCGTATGGACACATCATTTCTCCTTAACAGTCATTCGTACTCTGAGCCTACTCAGAAATCCTCTGCATTCACAGGTTTCAATAGAAGTCTGGTCGGCCACGCCGACTGCTGCCGGTGCTTTGACGTATATGTACGATCAAACGAGCCTGCCGCTAGCCCAACTTTCA
>NC_082382.1:4011991-4016991 GCF_031168955.1 Gadus macrocephalus | reverse complement strand
CATGAAAAATGCTGTGAGTGAGCAGTCGACTGCATGTGAGAACCTTTGTGGAATAACCACAGACATTAACCAACGCCTGAGTGTGATTGAGCAACCCAGTTCCAGCAAGGGGAATGCAGCCACTATCATGGCCTGTGAGGGGGCCCAGCTCCACGGACCATTTCCCAGGAAGCCTGCGCCCGGGCCCTCGGCGTTGGCCGTCGCTGAGGAGACAGCGGGCGGGGGGAGTGCCGCGACGATGTCCCCAGCATGGAGCCGTGTACTAAAACATGGCAAGCACAAGCAACGTCCTGGAAAACGATCTACTGCTCCAGTACAGAGCAAGACTAGTATGAACCCTCCCAGAGAGAAGAAGACCTACGGCATAGTTGGAACCGCTGCTGTGGGGAACATACATGCAGTGACATCTAAGCTGGTGAGTGTGTTCGCGACAAAGCTTGCTCCTGACCTAGAGTCAGAGACTCTGGCTAGTTATCTGAAAGAACAACTCTCCAGAGATGTGACTTGTCAGAAGATTGACACTCAGTATACTCGGTACAGCTCTTTCAAAGTTACAGCTGAGTGCAAGGAAGTTGGTGTGATGTATGCACCGCAGCTGTGGCCAGAAGGGACCTATGTAAGGCGCTTCTATGAGAATCGCAAGCCTAGGGCTGCGGTAGGGGCTGGTGTTATAGCACCACATGGCACAGGGATGAGTGCGCCTGAGCCTAGGGCTTCCTGTGCATGATAAACAATGATGAACTGCTATGAGAGTTGTGTCTTATAACTCCCGTGGTCTGCGACTTGGACAGGGCGCTGGAGCGAGAGCCCAACGCGTTGTTATTGACAAACTCTTTGAGCATGCGGATGTGGTTTGTTTGCAAGAGACTTTTTTATCTATTCAAGATCTGGATAAACTGAACACTGTGCATAATGATTTCCATGGAGCAGGGGAATCTACGACAGACCTTAACACCAGAATTCTGCGTGGCAGGATCCCAGGTGGTGTGGCTATATTCTGGCATAAGAAACTTGACTCATTGGTCACTGTGATCAGGTTAGATGTTGATTGGTGCATAGGAATCAAGGTGGTGCAGGATAAGAATGTTTTTATAATCTTAAATGTATACACTCCATATGAATGTCACAAAAATGAAGATGAGTACTTGAATAAGCTTGCTTTTATTGGGTCTTATATAAGGGAAAGTGAGTATACATCCATATTTGTCTTGGGGGATCTGAATGCTGATATATCAGATACTAACTCATTGTTTGGTCAACACCTGACACAATTCTGCAAAGATAACAAGGTGATTCTGTCCAGTAAGGAACTATTGCCAGCTGATAGTTATACACATGTGAGTGAAGCTTGGCATACTACATCCTGGTTGGACCACTGTATGTCTACATTTGATGCACATGCTTGTATAGAGGAGGCTGAGATCTTATATGGTATGGCCACTGGAGATCATATTCCGGTTTCTATGTTCATTAACATCAAGGGCCTACCTGAGCTTGTCTGTAATGACAGCCATAAACCAAGTGAGACGCTGGACTGGGCTAGGCTCACAGATGTTGACCTGCAATATTACAAGTTACTGACTGAATTATTGAGTTACCTGTTGATGCAATTATGTGTGGGAATATCAACTGTAAGAATGTAAGTCATAATAATGACCTGTGTGCAATGTATGATAAAATTGTGAACTGTCTAGTTGTTGGAAGTGAACCACTGAGAAGAAAAGTGGTGAAACAACATATTGTGAGACCAGGGTGGAATGACTATGTTCATGAAGTTCATATGGAGGCAAAAGATGCTTTTAGAAGATGGGTTTTAGCAGGCAAACCGAGGCATGGCCCAGTCTGTGAGCACAAGGTACGGACTAATGCTAGATTTAAATATGCTGTGCGTTTTATAAAAAGAAATGAGCAGACTATGAGGGCGAACTCTATGGCGAAAAAGTTACAAATTAATAATGTATATGAGTTCTGGAAGGAGGTGAAGGTGGTAAACAACAGCAAGATGCCACTGCCTTCTAGCATTGATGGCATTACTGAACCTGAAAACATTGCAGAGCATAATGGAGGAGACACTATGAGAACATTTTTAACTGTGTGAAGAGTGATGTGTTTAACATAGGTGAAATACCTCACAGTGATGGTGTAGTCATCAGGCCAGATGAAGTATCTTATGCTATTGAGAAACTTAAAATAAACAAAGCCTGTGGGCAGGATAAAATAACAGCAGAACATCTGAAATACTCTAGCCAAAGTATTTCAGTGTTACTTGCTCTATGCTTTTCTGGGTTAATGAAGCATGGCATACTCCCAGGATCCATGTTATCTGTCTTGTTGATACCGGTAGTTAAAAATAAGACTGGTCAATTAACTAGTATTGATAACTATAGGCCTATTGCACTTGCAAGTATACTGTCCAAGGTACTAGAAGGGATCCTTATGGATAGGCTTGTAGATTATATAGCATCAACAGATAACCAGTTTGGCTTTAAGAGTAAGCATGGAACTGATCTGTGTATTTATGCACTTAAAGAAATTGTCCATAGGTACAGATCACGAAATAGCACAGTCTTCATGTGTTTCCTGGATGCGTCAAAAGCCTTTGACCGTATCAATCATGGGAAACTGTTTGCTAAACTACTTGAGCGAGGGGTCCCCTCTTATATAATTAGGATACTGCAGTTCTGGTACTCTCACCAAACTATGCAAGTTAGGTGGGGGATGAGTATATCTACACCCTTCTATGTCTCCAATGGAGTGCGGCAGGGCGGAATTCTGTCCCCGCTACTATTCAATCTGTACATGGATCATCTATCTGAAGAGCTAAAGGAGTGTAGAACTGGCTGTTTGGTGGGGGATAGCCTCATTAATCATATGCTTTACGCTGATGATTTGGTGGTACTGTCTCCCTCCAGTGCTGGCCTGCAGCAGCTTCTTAGAATATGCTCTCAATATGGCTTAATGTATGATATCAAATTTAACTCAATGAAGAGTGTGGTACTGATTGCTAGAACCAAGGAGGATAGGAGGCTTGTCTTTCCTTCTTTCTCACTGGCAGGTGAACCGCTAGTGGTTGTAAAGAAGGTTAAATATCTGGGACATGTGATAAGAGATGACCTCTGTGATGATGATGATGTGCAGCGTCAGTGTGATATACTGTATGGGCAGGCAAACATGCTGGTGCGCAAATTCCACATGTGTACTACTGATGTTAAAATATCGCTCTTCAAAGCGTATTGCACTCCAATGTATACTGCCCACCTGTGGTGTAATTACAGTAAAGCGAAAATGAAAAAACTTCATGTGGCATATAATGATGCTCTGAGAATTTTGCTTAAAATTCCCAGGGGGGGTAGTGCCAGTGAAATGTTCATGACAAACAATGTGCCCACTTTCAATGCTGTTCTGAGAAATTTTATGTATAGATTCATGGGCAGATTGACTGGGTCTATGAACACGATTATTGTGTCTCTAATTGATATCTCTCAGAGTGACACAAGGTACACATCTTGCTACTGGAAACATTGGACCCGAAGCTTGTATGTGTTTTAATTTTAATTATGTGTGTATTATAATTGATAATGCCTCATTTGCATTCCTTCTTAAATGTTTTATATTGTTTTATATATATGTGTGTGTGTGTGTGTGTGTGTGTGTGTGTGTGTGTGTGTGTGTGTGTGTGTGTGTGTGTGTGTGTGTGTGTGTGTGTGTGTGTGTGTGTATTTATATGCGTATATATATATGTGTATGTATATGTAGTGTGCTGTCTATATGGACCTTCTGTGTCTTGAATAAAGTTATAATATATAACTATATATTTTTCTGTCCGCCTGTCTTTCTTTCTATCTTTCTATCCATCTATTTCATATCCACCCATCTATCTATATATCTATATTCATTTAACTCTGTATCTATCTATTTGTCTGTCTGCCTGTCTTTCTGTCTTTCTATCTAACTAGCTTCCTTCCTATCTATCCGTCTATCTATTGTTTCATCTGTCAATCCATCAATCCTCTGTGGGCAAAGTTTAATTTCGTGGAACACATTAAAGCCAAGAAACTTCTGATGTAAAGTAATGATTCTGTAAAGCGGTTTATTAATGAAATGTATTATTATCATTAAGAACATGTAACAGTATTACAGTGGGCGAAGTTGTGCTCAAAGACCTCAGAGAGCAGTCCCAAGGGAAATTCAATAACACGCAACACAGGTGAACATCATCAATAATTAACACAGGTGACACACATTTACCTAATGATGACACGCAGGGGAGATAAATATTATTTTGCTAGCGTTTGTCCCAGCTTTGGTCGAATCAAATCTTGTCTACTGCCATTTATGGTTGTCCAATCAAAATGCAGATAGGGAAAATGGGGAAGAGAATCCACCCCTATGTTTCCATCTGGTGTAATGGAGTAATAAACTAATTAGAGAACATTAACGGCAATTGTCTTCGTGGGGCTCCACACATTCCTTATCATGCCGGATAGTAAACAAAGTATCATCAGGTAAGCGGCTAAAACCATAAATGCCATGCAGCTCAAATGCACGTAAACTCTGGAAAAAAATAAATAATAATAATCAATAAAGAATTGATTGCCCTTATTAAAAGAGCAGTATGTTCCTTTAAGAGGGACCACATTAGAGCAAGGTTTTCTTCACTCAAAGGTACTCCTAATTTTCCCGATCTAGGTTAATTGCAGCATGTAGCCGGGTCCATTAAAACAGTGCACTGGACAATTTGCGGCTTTATTAAAAATGGAAAAATTACTCCCAAATGCTCCACAGGCCTATGGTGTCCATTTTTGTGTGGACCCCCTATGAGAGGGAAAGAAAATTGCCACATTTACCATCAATCCCGTCGCCAAGATAATCTTTCCACAGCCGAATAGCATTCTTTAAGGTTTTCTTATTTCACTCTCCGATCTGTACTTGGCAGGCAACGGGGCCAGTTGGGCTGCCTCTGCCTCCGAGTCCGTGATAATGTTTAAACACGGTGCGGC
>NC_082382.1:3989491-3996991 GCF_031168955.1 Gadus macrocephalus | reverse complement strand
GTAGATCTGGAAAAAGAGGTGGAGGGGTTGCTGTTATATTTAAAAATGTTTTTCAGGGGAAACAGATGTTATTTGGTGATTTTCCATCATTCGAATACCTTTGTGCTGTATTGAAATGCTCCCCCAGAGTTCTCCTATTAATTATTTACAGGCCACCCACATACTCTGCAAATTTTTTCGATGAATTCACAGAATTATTGTCTAGCATCTCCACAGACTTTGACTGTCTAGTTATAACTGGTGACTTCAATTTTCATACTGATGATTTGAATGACAAGTGTGCAAAAAAACTTTTTACCATTTTGGACACATTTGAAAGAGACTACTCATTGTAAGGGGCACACTCTAGACCTGGTTATCACAAAGGGCCTCAATGTTTCTGATCTCTCTGTGACTGATCCTTCCTTGTCTGACCACTTTTGTGTTTTCTTTAATATATATTTTATTCCCGACATACAGACAAAATCAAATACTGTCAAAAAACGGTATATCAATGAAGAATCTTATGTACTTTTTAGAAAGACTTACTACCACCTCTCAACCCATGTTCTGCTGATGATCTTGTAGAAAACTTTAATTTGAAAATTTTGAAAGTCATGGATGTCATTGCACCTTATAAGGTTAAAACGATTTCTGGAAAGCAAAAGGCACCCTGGAGAAAAGCTGCTTCTGTAACAGCACAGAAAAAAGAATGCAGGAAGGTTGAACGCATCTGGCGTAAAACAAAACTTCATATTCACCATGATATCTACAAAGAGAGCCTCCATGCCTACAATTCAGACTTAAAAAGTGCTAGAGAAACATTTTTCTCCAATATCATTAAAACCAATACTAATAATGCAAAAACCCTATTTGCAACTGTTGACAGACTGACCAACCCCCCAACACAAATTCCACCTGATCTCCATTCCACGCAGAAATGCAATGAGTTTGCAGCTTTTTATACTGATAAAATTGAAGGCATCAGACGCGCCATCAATATCTCCACTTCAAACAAAAATGTTGGACTACCACCCTGTTCAGGCAAAAGTAACGTGGCAGGGATGGCATGCTTTAATGTTATTGACTCTAAAACTCTTGTGGAAACTGTTACACAACTAAAGCCATCCACCTGTTGCCTTGATTCTTTACCTACCAACCTCTTTAAGAATGTTTTTGACTGCCTTGCAATAGGCATATTGCAGATAGTTAACAACTCTCTCCAGTCAGGCAACTTCCCAAAAGCCCTGAAAACTGCAGTTATTAAACCCCTTTTAAAAAAGCGGAGCCTAGATACCTCTATTATTAACAACTACAGACCAATATCAAATCTACCCTTCATTAGATCAAAATCATTGAGAAAGTTGTCCTCCAGCAACTTAATCACTTCCTGGCATCAACTGGTTGTTATGACACCTTCCAATCAGGATTTCGACCCCTGCACAGCACTGAGACCGCCCTCATTAAAGTTGTAAACGACATCCGTCTTAACACAGACTCTGGCAAAACCTCAATACTAATGCTACTAGACCTCAGTGCTGCATTCGACACTGTAGACCATACAATACTTTTGGACAGGTTAGAAAACTGGGTGGGGCTTTCAGGCACAGTCTTAAATTGGTTCAGATCCTACCTACAAAATAGGAACTACTTTGTTTCCATTGGCGACTTTGTATCAGAATCAACCAACGTGATGTGTGGAGTCCCACAAGGTTCGATCTTAGGACCCTCTTTATTCAACATCTACATACTCCCACTAGGGCAAATCATGCATAATAACAATATTGACCATCATTGCTATGCTGATGACACGCAAATCTATGTATCGCTATCACCAAATGACTATCGGCCCATAGATCTGCTGTGCCAGTGCATTGAGCAAGTGAAAGACTGGATGTGCCGAAATTTCCTTCAGCTAAATGAGGATAAAACAGAGATAATTGTATTTGGTGCTAAAACGGAAAGGCTTAAAGTAACCCAACACCTTCACTCTCTGTCCCTGAAAACCTCAATCAAAGCCAGAAATCTAGGGGTTATCATGGATTCTGATTTACATTTCGAAAGTCACATCAAATCAGTTACAAAATCTGCATATTATCACCTTAAAAATGTAGCAAGACTTAGAGGGCTCATGTCCACCGAAGACTTACAAAAACTTGTACATGCCTTTATCACTAGTAAGCTTGATTACTGCAATGGTCTCCTTACAGGTCTCCCAAAACAAACTCTAAGGAAGCTTCAGCTTGTTCAGAATGCTGCTGCTAGAGTTTTAACAAAGACCAAAAAATTTGAACATATTACACCAATTCTTAAATCGTTACATTGGCTTCCTGTAGGTCAGAGAATTGATTTTAAAATCATGTTGCTAACCTATAAATCCCTACATGGTTTAGGCCCAAAATATTTAACTGATATGCTTCCACTACATAAGCCTTCTAGAACACTAAGATCTTCTGAGACCAATCTGTTAATTATCCCCAGAGTAAACATGAAACATGGGAAAGCAGGATTTAGTTACTATGCAACAAATAGCTGGAATAAACTCCCTGAGGATTTAAGACTTGCCCCAACTCTGAGCACCTTTAAAACAAGATTGAAGACTTTTATGTTTGCTTTAGCTTTCTGCTAAATCTTAAATACTTTACCTTTATTTTACTAAAATGCCTTTTTAACTTTCCCTTTATTTTCTATTTTTACCAGAAAAATACATGATCTGATACCAGAGAGAAAGGTTGTATAAGGGTTAGAGTCCTGAGTTTGTTTGTCCTTTTGGTCTGGGCTAGAGTCCTAGAAGCTGGGTTAGAGTCCTAGAATTTGTTGAATAAGGCCTTTGGTCTAGGGCTAGAGTCCTAGAAGCTGGGTTAGAGTCCTAGAATAAGAATAAGGCCTTTGGTCTGGGCTAGAGTCCTAGAAGCTGGGTTAGAGTCCTAGAATATTGTTAAGGGTTAGAGTCCTGAGTATAAGGGTTAGAGTCCTGAGTTTGTTTGTATAAAGGTTAGAGTCCTGAGTTTGGGTCAGAGTCCTGAGTTTGTGTCCAAGTTCTGTCTGGGTTAGAGTCCTAGAATCTGGATTGGAGTTCCAGAGAAAGGACCAAGTTCCTTTAGGTCGGGTTGTAGTCCCGACTTGGGTTCCAGAGAGACTGTTGATCTGATCTTAAATACATTGCACTTTCAATTTTACTTACTAAAAAGCCTTTTTAACTTTCAATTTAATTTTCTCTTAAATACATTGCACTTTCTATTTTACTCATTTCTTGCATATGTTTTCTTTTACTTATCTATTATTTTATTTTATTGTATGACAATGTTTATATGTGAAGCACTTTGAGTCTGCCTTGTGTATGAAAAGTGCTATATAAATAAAGTTGCCTTGCCTTGCCTTATGGGAGCCCCTTCAGGTCCGACCTCCTGATTGGTTAGCTCTTCAATCTCGACCAGTCAGTACAGCTTAGCCTCCTGAAAAAAAAGAAAAATAACATACACACACACACGCGCACACATACACACATACACCCATACACTCACACACACACACACACACAGACATGCCCGCACATCCACACACACACATACACACACATACATACACACACACACATACACACACACACATACACACATTAACACATACACGCATACACACATACACAAACACACACACCCACACACCCTCACACCATCACATCCACACACACAAACTAATAACACCTGATTGTTTATTTGCACTGCACTAGTATTCTCACTTTATATGTAGAGGTACATCCCAGGCCCTGTGTTATAATTAAGAACCCAACCCCTAGAACGCAGGCTTGTGGCGGCAGAACAGAGCAGGGACGGCAACTATCATTTGTAGAAGCCCTTTGCCTCATATGTCAGATATATAGTCCAGGATAACATCAGAAGCCCACTGCATCGATTTCAGTCCCTTAAATGTGAGAGTTCTTCAAATTTGTTGGACACTAATGTGCTTTTATGTGCTACGATCCTGCACTGTGGGTTTATTGCTGTTGCAGTTTTACTGTAATTTTAACCTCCAAATGTGGTCATATTTTATTGTCGTTGAGATTTATGGCTTTAATAACAAGAAAAAATGTATTTCTCCACTGAAGTGGCAAGCTCATGTGACATGTGAGATGAAGAAACGTCTGTGTGGCTGTGGCTGCGCTGTTTATTTGGTTTTGCGAGTAACTTCTGTGTGGTGTAAAGCCACGCCATTTTAAGCAGACCACATGAGAAGACGTAACTAGGTGAGCACGGGCATACCTCAGATGTGTGTTAGAATTCACATCCGCACTCCTTTCCCACCACCACTGATTTTCATTTTCACTGACATCTATATGTGTTTGTGTCCGTTTTTTTACCTCAAAGAACCAGAAAAGTTCTCCCTCTCTATATTCAATATGTCCAATTATAATTTTTTATGTGAATATAATACAGCACCATATTTCTATATAACTAAAAAGATTGAGGCTTTAACAGATAGAGATTATTTGATTTGTTTTGGTCGGAACATTTTGTCTTAGTGGGTTGATAATAATAATACCTGAAACTATAATAAGCTCAAAATAACAGTTGAGAATGAAAATGTACACAGGATGGTTTTGTTGTCGCTAGCTGTACATCAGTGAAAATGTCCTGAATGTTATCAATGGACAGTATCCATCCTGTTATTAAACGTAACAGACATTCAACAGTGTTTGTTTGAGACGGTACAACTGGCTGTGTAATAAAGTGTGCAAGTTTAACTCTGCCAGTAAGCCTCTCAGAATGTGCCTCAAACTGCTCAAGCAGAAGTGGAATTCCACGTCTGCAATTACTGAACAACAGGAGAGAAGTTACTCTGCTGTTGGAAGAAAGGAGCGAGCGAGAGAGAGAGAGAGAGAGAGAGAGGGAGGGAGAGAGAGAGAGAGAGAGAGAGAGAGAGAGAGAGAGAGAGAGAGAGAGAGAGAGAGAGAGAGAGAGAGAGAGAGAGAGAGAGAGAAAGGGAGAGAGAGAGAGAGCAAGGGAGAGAGCACTGACCGAAGGAGTTCAAACTAGATGAGGAAAACACAAATGGATGTAATCACTCACAGCCAAATCCCAGTTTTATTTCCTTTTTTATTCCCCTGTTTACTTCATTCTAAAAGAAACAGACAATAATGGCTACATTGTAAATGAGTTCATATACACAAACGGGGCAGGAGGAGCTAAGTATTAGACAGGGAGAACAATCACATTGGTAATTAAAATGAAGACATCAGAAAGAGGAGGGGGGGGGATACTGGACCCAATTCCACTCAGCAGAAAACAAGGCGTTCCTTCAGTACAGGTCTGGTGGCCGGTGGCGCGGGAGGCTGGGAGCACACCGTACAGTACGGTCTCTAAAGTCATCACCACCAAACAAAGGGCGCACTCATACAAAAAAATACTAATTGGCACTTGAACAACAAAACCAAACATTAAAAAGAAAGAAAATACACAAAAAGCTGTGTTGGTCATATCCTCAATCCAGGTGACACAAAAAAAAGACTACACATAAAACCAAGCCCCTTTTCTCTCTGCACACTGTGGCGTCGGTATCGCTTTGTTGTGTGTGTGTATATACGTGGTAGATTAGCTACACAATAAAGTCCACCGTGACATGCCGATAACATGGTTATTGTGTGTCTTTCGGTAGATTTTTAAATAAAGAAATAAATGACGACTTGCAGAGGAGCAACTGACAAACAACACCTCCCCCAGATGCGTCGGGTTTGGGTGACGATGTAGTCACAAAGAGTTGTGCACAAACACTTGTTATAAGGCACAGTAGTAAAACATTATATATGTAGTAAAAAAAAAAGAGTAAAGAGTATAACAGGTGCGATATACACCTGGGCATTTTAACATGTGTTTAGAAAAAGACCCTGAATGAATGTCCGTCCTGAAGACAACAAAACAGACAAGGCAAAACAAAAAGAAAGGCATTTCTCTTTCAGAATGGCTCTCAGAGTAAGTACAACATGTTTACTTTCTATGTTTTTTTTGGGGGGACGACTGTGGAATAGTTTAGCGGTATGGGGAGTAGGGAGTGCTGCTGGTTAAACCTCATCTGGAGCTGGTTCAAATTGTTTGTCCGCTTGTGTGTTTGGGCGTTTCTCAGTAAGACCGTTTTCTTTATCTTGCCACAATCTATAAAACATGGTAAGGCCAGAAGTCTCTCCCAAACTACAAGTACTGCTCCCTTTTCTCTGGCGGGGAACTTTTTACATTTGCTCTGCAATTCAGAAAAGGGGAAAAAAGAAACAGGTTTCAGTCACTGTACAGCGAGACACATCCGCTTAGAACAGAGAGAACCTCAACAAAACATCAAATCAGAACAGGTACCCAGAAGTCATAGGATACATGTGAAATCACAAGTGGATGGAGAACAGCTCTTTAGTGGAGATAAGTAAAGTTCAGTAAATGATGGAGGGTCAAGGGTGAAACATGGGGCCTCGCAGTGCAGTGAGTCCATTGGTTGAGGTGAAGGAAGGAAAAGCCGGCTTCTATTTATCTTTCAAAATAAAAGCTGTATAAATATTAAGGATCCATATTTACAGAGGGGGGGGGGGGGGGGGCGGAGCAACACGTAAGAGGGGAGAGACATTGAAATGACTTTGGGGTGTTTTTTTTCTTTTTCGGGAAGTAGCTGTAGACAAACTTGTGAGAAGGAAAGATAACATGGCCCCTATACAGTACACTGTTGTGGGGGAAGGAGGGGTGGGCACGGGTCACGTATTTGGGTGGGGGGGGTTCTAGGATGGAGACAGAAGTTGGGGTGGATGGAGTTGTATTGGGAGTGCGGCAGTGGGAATGCAGACAGTCCTTCGATAAGAAGGTGAGGGGAGAGGGCGAATCAGTCGGGGAAACTAGTTTCACTCAACAACTCTGCCCTGAATTAGAGAACAGAAGAAGAAGAAGAAGAATAGGAAGAGAAAGTAGCAGAGGAAGAAGACAGCCAACAGGAGGAGAACAGGTTTAGAAAACACAGAATGGCGGGAGGACAAACGCACACATCGATGTGTGGTTAGACATAGTTAGCAATCTGGCTACAGACGATAGCGACACCACATGTTAAATAGCTAACGTATCATTGTGCTTTCCCTTTGCGTGTTGGAAATGTGTTTGTCGACCAATTTGTGTTTCAGCTTGCATGCTCATTGGCCGTTAGAGGAGATGTGAGGATGTGATGTAAAAGCACACAGAGGTATTAAATAGTTTGCATAAAGTCAGATGATAGGTTGCTATTTGGGAGCGTTTTGTTATTGTGTTGTTTTATGCGCGTGCATTTCTTCCGGCCAGAGAGTGTGTCCGGTGGCTCTAATCATGCTTGTTCTTAAGAAGTGATTGGTACAACACAGCTGCTTCTGACAGGCCATTGAGGCCTGACTTAACCCCCTGTTATGTGAAAGAGAAGGTGAAGAATGTCCTCTGACCCTCCGCTCCCATCAAGCCCTAGCATAATGGAGGAGACCACGACAAACCTCCAGCAAGGAGAGGGGGTCAATTGAAAATAATTGGG
>NC_082382.1:3976991-3979491 GCF_031168955.1 Gadus macrocephalus | reverse complement strand
ATTAGCTTGTTATAGCTATTTGGGGTCGCCATTGAGATAAAAACTATTTTCTCTTAATTTTAATGGATATGGTGGTTTGGAGGGTGTCAAGCAGTGCTTTGAGTAATTTAAATAGACCTTCTTGCCAGAAAGATTTGCCAACCTTGCTGGCAGGAAGTCATATTACCAGACAGGAAATGACGTTCATTATGTTCACTATTAATAATATCAGGAATCTAGGTAATTGAGCAAGAGAATGAATAGAAAAAAAACATTGAAGACAAAACAACATATAAGAAATTATAAAATGTACTAAAACGTTTTTTATTTGTATACTTATATATTTGTATGAAACTTTTATACATTCAATCCTTATTCTAGTAAAATACTAGCCTCATACTTAATATAATACAAACACTGACACTATATTTAGCTGGTACCATTAGTTACTGAACTCTAATGTTAGCTATTCAGGCCTACAAGCCTGGTTAACCCAACCATTAGCCTCGATAAGTTAAATTGCTACATTTCTAGCCATTTTCTTTAATTATATTTTATTTACTCACCATATGGGCTATCATTTGAACCCTAACCCAACAACATACGATTATTTTACACAGTGCTCCTTTGAACACCCTGACCCTAACCCATCAGACCACGTACGCCAACGTTACCAGGTACGTTACCCTTTATGCCCAAATCACATCCATTTTGTCAGAGCAAGATTAAGAATAGGTTATTGTAAAAGGTTATAGCTAAGAACACCATGGATGGCCTGTGATGGATTGTCACACGTTGATGAATTGTCCCTCGTAGTGGCGGTGGTGGTGGTGGGGGTGTTCTAGGAAAAACCCTCTGTGTTTGAGCGGAGTGCTAATATGTGCACACACTGGGGGGCTCGGACCAAGGGAACAATGTACGTGTGTGGGGAAGACAGAGCGCATTCTGGGAATATCTCTTGGTGTTTGGCTCAACACTGGCCTTTTCTTCTCCAAACAACCCCTATTCATCAGGACAATACGCCGTTCATTTGGCCGTAACCAGTGAAAAAACAGGAGATGTCCGAGCGGAGCGATGCCCCCTCTTGCACGGCCATGCTACAGAAAATGTTTGATACGGTATGAGTGAGTCACCCAGAAGGGCCACAGGCTTCTCCCAGGGCCTTCTGTGTGTTGTACCAGAAGGGGGAAGTAGTATGCAAGAGGAGGATTACATTCATTTATATTACTACACATCCGCAGAGTGGAGCAACATCAAGATTAAAGATGATTCAAAATGGTAATAATAAGCGGTGTGGGCTTTGCCATTGGTGCTCTGAAGAGGACTTTGGGGCGATCCCGCCCCCTGTAGCTTTGCATCAGAGAGCCCTAATCAGATGATTTAGGCGAATGTTGGTTGGGGGGGATTCATATAATCTGTGTGTCATTAATTATGAGTCAGTAGGCCGCGCTCTCAGATTGGAGATGACAGCAAGCTCATATTCAGAGCTAATTTATGTCAGAACCCCACATTCCTGGCTATCGCCAGCCACCAACACCCCGATATCCCCCCGACAGCCCCCCACGCAGCCAACGGCCCCTCTAACTCACAGCTAATGTGAAGATGTTTACCACTTCTCAAGGAGGAATTTCATTAAACCTCTACACAGCAGCAGTAGCAGCAGCATTTTTAACAAGATTTATGCCTCTGAACTTTTGATCTTTCCAAGTAATACATCTTTTTCCATCTCACTTGTTTTGGGACTTTAAAAACGATGGGATGTATATACTGTGTCTAACAATAGCAACAATTTGGTTGAAAATGTTTCCATATTTTCAGTTGTAAGTAATTAAGAGCTTTTTGGTAATTGGCCAACAGTACATGGATCGCACAATTATAAGAACTACGTCATTGGTTCGGGATCAAGATCGTTTTTCACGTCCATTAAAGCAAAGGAATGACAATAAACCCCAAAAAGTGCATTCTCCACCAGAATTAAAAATAAACAACACATGTCACACACTCCCCATTCAAACATCCCACAACTCCAGCATCTTCGGGTATCGGAAACAAAGTCAGCAGAAACGCAACACAAATGTGCCTGAGCATAAGGGGAGGTGAAGGGGCCAGATAGCCGCGTACTCACTGTCCAGGGAGAGCATGGAGTCGAAGATCTTGCACTGCACCTGCCCCGTGCTCTGGGAGGCACAGCTCATCCACAACCCCTCGTACAGCCCCACGGCCGTGATGATGGCGTCGCCTGCATACGACGACTGCTTCCACTGGGGCAGCACCGTGGTGGAGATGATCCCTATCCATCCGCCCAGCGCCAAGAAGTAGCCCAGTAGCTGGAGCCCCGAGTTGGCCATCCTGCGTCTCCTTCGGTCAAACCGTTCTCTGTTCTCACGACGACCGGGTCACAGTTGTCTTTTTCTCTTTTGGTTTCTTTTGGTTTGTTCCTGCTCTGGTCCGTTGAACTCCTACAGCCAGATCCAAGGGAGAGTAGAGGTTTTTTTTTATTGAATTCAGTTTTCTGTTAGTT